>NC_090415.1:5232363-5489863 GCF_036365525.1 Heterodontus francisci
ATTTTTACTGACATCAGTGTGGATTGTAAAATCTGTCTGTGTGTGTGTCTGTGTGTCTCTGTCTGTGTGTGTGTGTCTGGATGTGTCTCTGTGTGTGTGTCTGTCCCTTTATGTATGTGTCTCTGTGTGTCCCTTTATGTATGTGTCTGTGTGTGTCTGGATGTGTGTGTGAGAGAGAGAGAATATCAGGGTCACCTCACTCCATCTCTATCTCTCCTTCTCTCTCTGTTTCTCCTTCTATCTCTATCTCTCCCTCTCTCAATCCACCTCTCTCATAGAAACATAGAAAATAGGATCAGGAGTAGGCCATTCGGCCCTTTGGGACTGCTCCGTCATTCAATAAAGATCATGACCGATATATCACATGACCGCCTTCTGTGGTAGAGAATTCCACAGGTTCACCACCCTCTACCCCATCCATCTCTCCCCATCTATCTCCGTCTCCACCCTCTATCTCCCTCTCCCCCTCTATCTCCCTCTCCCCCTCTATCTCCCAATCCCCCTCTATCTCCCGCTCTCTCTCCCTCTCCGCTCTCTCTCCCTCTCCCCCCCTCTATCTCCGTCTCCCCCCTCTATCTCCCTCTGCCCCTCTATCTCCCTCTCCCCCGCTCACACATCCCCTCGATCTCACTCTTCCCCTCTCTCACTCTCTCCCTCTATCTCACTCTCTCCCTCTATCTGTCTCTCCCCCCTCTATCTCACACACCCTCTCTATCTCACTCTCCCCCCTCTATCTCACTCTTCCCCTCTATCTCACTCTCCCCCCTCTATCTCACTCTTCCCCTCTATCTCACACACCCCCTCTATCTCACACACCCCCTCTATCTCACTCTCCCCCTCTATCTCACACACCCCCTCTATCTCACACACCCCCTCTATCTCACACACCCCCTCTATCTCACTCTTCCCCTCTATCTCACTCTTCCCCTCTATCTCACTCTTCCCCTCTATCTCACACACCTCCTCTATCTCACACACCCCCTCTATCTCACACACCCCCTCTATCTCACACACCCCCTCTATCTCACTCTCCCCCTCTATCTCACTCTCCCCCTCTATCTCTCTCTCCCCCTCTATCTGTCTCTCCCCCTCTATCTCACTCTCTCCCTCTATCTCACTCTCCCCCTCTATCTCACTCTCTCCCTCTATCTGTCTCTCCCCCTCTATCTCACTCTCTCCCTCTATCTCACTCTTCCCCTCTATCTCACTCTCCCCCTCTATCTCACTCTCCCCCTCTATCTCACTCTCTCCCTCTATCTGTCTCTCCCCCCTCTATCTCACTCTCTCCCTCTATCTCACACACCCCCTCTATCTCACACACCCCCTCTATCTCACACACCCCCTCTATCTCACACACCCCCTCTATCTCACACACCCCCTCTATCTCACTCTCCCCCTCTATCTCACACACCCCCTCTATCTCACACACCCCCTCTATCTCACTCTCCCCCTCTATCTCACTCTCCCCCTCTATCTCACTCTTCCCCTCTATCTCACACACCCCCTCTATCTCACACACCCCCTCTATCTCACTCTCCCCCTCTATCTCACACACCCCCTCTATCTCACACACCCCCTCTATCTCACTCTCCCCCTCTATCTCACTCTCCCCCTCTATCTCACTCTTCCCCTCTATCTCACACACCCCCTCTATCTCACACACCCCCTCTATCTCACTCTCCCCCTCTATCTCACTCTCCCCCTCTATCTCACTCTCTCCCTCTATCTGTCTCTCCCCCCTCTATCTCACACACCCCCTCTATCTCATTCTCCCCCCTCTATCTCACTCTCTCCCCTCTATCTCATTCTCCCCCCTCTATCTCACTCTCTCCCCTCTATCTCATTCTCCCCCCTCTATCTCACTCTCCCCCCTCTATCTGTCTCACCTCTCTATCTCCCTCTCTCTCTCTCTCTCCCTCTCTCTCTCTCTCTCCCTCTCTCTCTCTCTCCCCCCCTCTCTCTCTCTCCCCCCCTCTCTCTCTCTCCACTCTATCTCTCTTTACCCCCTCGATCTCTCTTTACCCCCTCGATCTCTCTTTACCCCCTCTATCTCTCTATACCCCCTCTATCTCTCTTTACCCCCTCTATCTCTCTCGCCATCTCTCTCTCACGTTGTCTTTCGCTATCATTGTCTCTGTCTCTCTCTCTCTTTCACTGCCGCTCCCTCTCTCTCTGTTTCTCTCTCTGTGTCTCTAACTCTCTCTCCCCCCTCTAACTCTCTCTCCCCCCTCTATCTCTCTCTCCCCATCTCTCTCTCTCGTTGTCTTTCGCTATCATTGTCTCTGTCTAACTCTCTCTCACTGCCTCTCCCTCTCTCTCTGTTTCTCTCTCTGTGTCTCTATCTCTCTCTCCCCCCTCTATCTCTCTCTCCCCATCTCTCTCTCTCGTTGTCTTTCGCTGTCATTGTCTCTGTCTCTCTCTCTCTCTCACTGCCGCTCCCTCTCTCTCTGTTTCTCTCTCTGTGTCTCTATCTCTCTCTTTCTGTCTGTCTGTCTCTCTTTCTGTCTGTCTGTCTCTCTCTCTGTTACTCTCTCTCTCTCTCTGTGCCTCTGTCCATGGCTCTACTGTGTCTCTCTCACACACTCTCTGCCTTTCCCTCACTCTGTATCTCTGTCTCTCTCACTGTCCCTCCATCTGTCTTTCCCTCTCTGTCACTCCCTCTCTCCTTCTCTCTGTCTCTCCCTCTCTCTCCTTCTCTCTCTCTGTCCCTCCATCTATCATTCCCTCCCTGTCACCGTCTCTCTCTAATTCTATCTCTCTCTCTCCCTCTCTTTCTCTGCCTCTGCCCATAACTCTGTCTGTGTCTCTATGACAGCATCTCTCCCTTCCTCCCTCGCTCCCAGGATAGCAATGGTTTCAAACATTTTTCCTTCTTTCTTTATCCCTCCCTCTCTGTCCCACTCTCTCCTTCTTTCTCTGTCTCCCTCTGTCCCTCCATCTGTCATTCCCTCTCTCTCCTTCCCTCTCTCTCCTTCTATCTCTGTCTCTCCATCTGTCTTTCCCTCTCTCTCCGATCTCTCTCTGCCTCTCCATCTGTCTTTCCCTCCCTGTCACTCGCTCTCTCTCCGTCCATCTCTGTCTCTCTGTCTCTCCATCTGTCTTTCGATCTGTGTCGCTCCCACTCTCTCCTTCTCTCTCTTTCTCTCTCTCTCTCTCTCTGTCTCTCCATCAGTCTACCCCCGATCACTCCCTCTCTCTCCTTCTATCTCTGCCTCTCTCTCTAACCCTCAATCTGTCCTTCCCTCCCTGCCGCTCCCACTCTCTCCTTCTCTCTCTGTCTCTCTCTCTCTGTCTCTTCATCTGTCTTCCCCACCCCCTGACACTCCCTCTCTCTCCTTCTATCTCTGTCTCTGCATCTCTCTCTGTCTCTCTCTCTGTCCCTCCATCTGTATTTCCCTCTCTGTCACTCACACTCTCTCCTTCTTTCTCTGTCTGTCTCTCTCTCTCTCTCTCTCTCTATCCATCCATCTGTCATTCCCTACCTGTCACTCCCTCTCTCTCGATCTCTCTGTCTCTCTATCTGTCCCTCCATCTGTCTTTCTCTCCATGACACTCTCCCTCTCTCTCCTTCTATCTCTGTCTCTGCCTCTCTCTCTGTCTCTCTCTCTGTCCCTCCTTCTGTCTTTCCCTCTCTGTCACTGCCTCTCTCTCCTTCTATCTCTCTCTCTCGTTCTATCCCTCCATCTATCCTTCCCTCCCTGTCACTTCATCTCTCTCCTTCTCTCTTTGTCTCTATCTCTGTCTCTCCATCTGTCTTTCCCTCCCTGTCACTCCCTCTCTCTCCTTCTATCTCTCTCTCTCATTCTATCCCTCCATCTATCCTTCCCTCCCTGTCACTTCATCTCTCTCCTTCTCTCTTTGTCTCTATCTCTGTCTCTCCATCTGTCTTTCCCTCCCTGTCACTCCCTCTCTCTCCTTCTATCTCTCTCTCTCGTTCTATCCCTCCATCTATCCTTCCCTCCCCGTCACTTCATCTCTCTCCTTCTCTCTTTGTCTCTATCTCTGTCTCTCCATCTATCCTTCCCTCCCTGTCACTCCATCTCTCTCCTTCTATCTCTGTCTCTCTCTCTCTGTCTCTCCATCTGTCTTTCCCTCCCTGACTCACCCTCTCTCTCTTTCTCTCTCTACCTCTCTCTCTGTCCCTCCATCTGTCAAAGAACAAAGAACAGTACAGCACAGGAACAGGCCATTCGGCCCTCTAAGCCTGCACCGATCTTGATGCCTGCCTAAACTAAAACCTTCTGCACTTCCGGGGTCCGTATCCCTCTATTCCCATCCTATTCATGTATTTGTCAAGATGTCTCTTAAACGTCTCTATTGTACCTGTTTCCACCACCTCCCCCGGCAACAACTTCCAGGCACTCACCACCCTCTGTGTAAAAAACTTGCCTCGTACATCCCCTCTAAACTTTGCCCCTCTCACCTTAAACCTCTGTCCCCTCGTAACTGACTCTTCCACCCTGGGAAAAAGCTTCTGACTATCCATTCTGTCCATGCCGCTCATAACTTTGTAAACCTCTATCATGTCGCCCCTCCATCTCCGTCGTTCCAGTGAAAACAATCCGAGTTTATCCAACCTCTCCTCATAGCTAATGCCCTCCAGACCAGGCAACATCCTGGTAAACCTCTTCTGTACCCTCTCCAAAGCCTCCACGTCCTTCTGGTAGTGTGACGACCAGAATTACACACAATATTCTAAGTGAGGCCTAACTAAAGTTCTGTACAGCTGCAACATGACCTGCCTATTTTTATACTCTATGCCCCGGCCGATGAAGGCAAGCATGCTGTATGCCTTCTTGACTACCTTATCCACCTGCGTTGCCACTTTCAGTGACCTGTGGACCTGTACGCCCAGATCTCTCTGCCTGTCAATACTCCTAAGGGTTCTGCCATTTACTGGATACTTCCCACCTGCATTAGACCTTCAGAAATGCATTACCTCACACTTGTCCGAATTAAACTCCATCTGCCATTTCTCCGCCCAAGTCTCCAGCCAATCTATATCCTGCTGTATCCTCTGACAATCCTCATCACTATCCGCAACTCCACCAACCTTTGTGTCGTCCGCAAACTGACTAATCAGACCAGCTACATTTTTCTCCAAATCATTTATATATACTACAAACAGCAAAGGTCCCAGCACTGATCCCTGCGGAACACCACTAGTCACATCCCTCCATTCAGAAAAACACCCTTCCACTGCTACCCTCTGTCTTCTGTGACTGAGCCAGTTCTGTATCCATCTTGCAGCCAGTTCTGTATCCATTTTACCTTTCCCTCTCTGTCACTCCCTCTCTCTCCTCTCTCTGTCTCTCTCCATCTATCCCTCCATCTGTCCTTCCTTCCCTGTCACTCCATCTCTCTCCTTCTCTCTCTGTCTCTCACTTTGTCCCTCCATCTGTCTTTGCCTCCCTGACACTCCCTCTCTCTCCTTCTCTCTCTGTCTCTCACTTTGTCCCTCCATCTGTCCCTCCCTCTCTGTCACTCCCTCTCTCTCCGATCTCTGTCTCTCTCCATCGATCCCTCCATCTGTCCTTCCTTCCCTGTCACTCCATCTCTCTTCTTCTCTCTCTGTCTCTCACTTTGTCCCTCCATCTGTCTTTCCCTCCCTGACACTCCCTCTCTCTCCTTCCATCTCTGCCTCTCTCTCTGTCCCTCCATCTGTCCTTCCCTCATGTCACTCCCTCTCTCTCCTTCCATCTCTGCCTCTCTCACTGTCCCTCCATCTGTCCTTCCCTCATGTCACTCCCTCTCTCTCCTTCTATCTCTGTCTCTCTCCATCTATCCATCCATCTGTCCTTCCCTCCCTGTCACTCCATCTCTCTCATTCTCTCTCTGTCTCTCACTCTGTCCCTCCATCTGTCTTTCTCTCCCTGTCACTTCCTCTCTCTCCTTTGATCTCTGTCTCTGCCTCTCCCTCTGTCTCGTTCTCTCTGTCTCTCCAACAGCCTTTCCCTTTCTGTCTCTCCCTCTCTCTCCTTCTCTCTCTGTCTCTGCCTCCCTCTCTGTCACTCCCTCTCTCTCCTTCAATCTCTGGCTCTGCCACTCTCTCTGTCTCTCTCTCTGTCCCTCCATCTGTCTTTCCCTCTCTGTCTCTCCGTCACTCTCCTTCTATCTCCGTCTCTGCCTCTCTCTGTGTCCCTCCATCTGTCCTTCCCTTTCTGTCTCTCCCTCTCTCTCCTTCGATCTCTGTCTCTGCCTCTCTCTCTGTCTCGCTCTCTCTCTCTCCAATTGCCTTTCCCTCTCTGTCTCTCCCTCTCTCTCCTTCTCTCCCTGACACTCCCTCTCTCTCCTTCTCTCTCTGTCTCTCTCTCTGTCCCTCCAACTGTCTTTCCCTCTCTGTCACTCCCTCTCGGTCCTTCTATCTCTGTCTCTCTCTGTATATCCCTCCATCTATCATTCCCTCCCTGTCACACCATCTCTCTCCTTCTATCTCTGTCTCTCACTTTGTCCCTCCATCTGTCTTTACCTCTCTGTCTCTCTCTCTCTCTCCTTCCATCTCTGCCCCTCTCTCTCTATCCCTCCATCTGTCCTTCCCTCCCTGTCACTCCATCTCTCTCCCTGTCTCTCTCTCTCTCTGTCCCTCCATCTGTCTTTCCCTCCCTAACACTCCATCTCTCTCCTTCCATCTTCCCCTCTCTCTCTCTGTCTCTCCGTCTGTCTTTCCCTCTCTGTCTATCCCTCTCTCTCCTTCTGTCTCCGTCTCTCTCTCTCTGTCTCTCCGTCTGTCTTTCCCTCCCTGTCACTCCCTCTCTCTCCTTCCATCTCTGTCTCTCTGTTCCTCCATCTGTCTTTCCCTCTCTCTCCTATCTCTGTCTCTCTCTCTCTCTGTCTCCATTTTAAATATTTAGCAAGCTATTCCACTGTGGGAGCCAGCACACCCTCATGATGTTGTTTGTGGAATTTTCATGCTGGCTTATTGGTTAATTTTTAAACCTGTGATTGATAGATTGTTGTTAACCAAAGGTATTAAGAGATAAGGGGCAAAGGTGGGATATATGGTGTTAGTTAGATCACAGATCAGCCCTGATCTCACTGAATGCTGGAACAGGGTCGAGGGGTTAAATTGCCTCCTCATCTTCCGATGTCTGATGTTAAATATCCTTCTTTCACTCACAGTCACCCTGTCTGTCTGTGTCTCTCTCTATTTCTCTCATTATCTCTCTCTCTCTCTCTGTTTCGGACAGTGTAGAGTGAGATTCACTCTGTCACCACCCCATGATGTTCCTGTCCTGGGACTGTTGGATGGGACAGTGTCGAAGGAGCATTACTCTGTATCTAATCCATGCTGTACCTGTCTGGGGACTGTTGATGGGAGAGAGCAAACAGAGAGGTCTGGGACCAGTGTCCTCATGGGGAAGACTTAATGGTGCCTCCTAATTGACCAGTTAGCAATATTGGTGCTCCAGGGATGAAAGGGACATTGGCTGAGTGGATACGACATTGGCTGAGAGAGTGGACAATGTTTGTTTCAGACTGGAGGGAGGTATACAGTGGAGGTTTATATTAGGACCACTGATCTTTTTGATATATACTAATGACTTGGACTTGTGTTTACAGGGCATAACTTCAATGTTTGCCAATGTTTGTGTCATCTGCAATGTAATAAACAGGGAAGGGACTAGTAGCAGACTTCAGGAGGATAGAGGCAGTCTGGTGAAATGGAACACACAAGAACAAATGAATTAGGAGCAGGAGTAGGCCATTCGGCCCCTCGAGCCTGCTCTGCCATTCAATGCCTGATCTGATTGTGAACTCAACTCCACTTTCCTGTCTGCGTCCCATAACCCTTGACTCCCTAATTGATCAAAAATCTATCGAACTCAGCCTTGAATATATTCAATGATCCAGCCTTCACTGCTCTCTGGGGAAGAGAATTCCACAGACTGACCCCCCTCTGAGAGAAACACATTTCTCCTCATCTCAGTTTTAAATGGAACGTCCCTAATTTTTAAACTGTGTCCCCTAGTTCTAGTCTCCCCAACAAGTGGAAACATCCTCTCAGCATCCACCCTGTCCAGTCCCCTCGGGACCTGAGATGTTTCACTCAGATCACCTCTCATTCTTCTAAACTCCAGTGGGTATAGACCCAACCTGTTCAACCTTTCCTCATAAGATAACCCCTTCATCCCAGGAATCAGCCCAGTGAACCTTCTCTGAACTACTTCGAATGCAATGATATAATTTCTTCAGTAAGGAGACCAAAAGTGTCCACAATCCTGCAGACGTCGTCTAACTTATGCCCTGTACAGCTGCAACAACACTTCCCTACTTTGATATTCTATTCACCTTGCAATAAACAACAACATTCCATTTGCCTTCCTAATCACTCGCTGTAGCTACACGGTAACATTTTGTGATTCATGTACCAGGACACCCAGATCCCTCTGTACCGTACAGTTCTGCAGTCTCTCTCCATTTCAATAATATACTGATTTTTATTCTTCCTGCTAAAGTGGACAAGCTCACATTTTCCCACATTGTACTCCATCTGACAATTTTTTGCTCACTCACTTAACCAATGGAAATCTCTTTGTAAACTTTATGTCCTCTTGACAGCTGGTGAAATGGTCAGTCACATGGCAGGTTAACTTCAATGCTGAGAAATGTCAAATGATGCATTTTGGAAGGAAGGCTGAGGAGAAGCGATATAAACTAAATAGTCCAATGTTAAAATGGGTGCTGGTTCAGAGAGATCTGGGATTTCATTTGTGTCACTTTTTCAATCTGAAAGATTCAATTTGGGGCTTGCAATCTTGTCAGTTGAATTTAGCTTCATCCTGAAATGTGTTAGCAAACATGTTTGGAAATGTGTCAAAAGCTGTTTCCATTCAGACATTCCTTCATTGTGGAAGTGTGAGCTGTCTTTGCAGAGACAGGAAATAGAGTTGTTTGAATGGACCTGCAGGTTTTAGTTGATGCAATAAGGTGAGAATTTGAATTGTGTCCCTTCCAGATACACAGAATTGAAGGTATTTACACAACACCACATGATGTAGTTTACCAATGTCTGACAAACTTCAAAGTCTTCAAACACATGGAAGAAGAGGAGAAGGGAACAATATACAAAACCTGAGACCGTCAGACAACAGCAGTCGGAAAATGAATCTCTTTTTATGGGTTTTAATTTGAAGGCCTGAGCTGATGATTGAAAAAGCAGGAGTTCAAATCCCACACAGGGCTGTTGTGAATTTGAATTCTATTTTTTCTTTAAAAAAACATAAATCTGGAGTTAAAAAGCCTCTGGGTTGGAATGATTCACTCCTGTCTACTAGTGCAAAGCCCGTGTGTGTCTCAGTTTGCTGTATTTATTAATGATTTAAGATGATGTGGTAGAATGCAACATACCCAAGTTTACCAATGACACAAAAATAGGCAGCATTGTAAGCAGTGTAGCTGGAAGCATCAAATTACAAAGAGATATTAATATCTTAAATAAATGGGCAAAACTGTGGTCGTTAGATTTCCATGTCAGCAAAAAAAGACTAGAACAGAGTACTTTATAAATGGTGTAAAGCTAGAAACACTGGAGGTTGAAAGAGACTTTGGGGGGTCCATGTCCATTTGAGTGCAGTGTAGATTTACTAGAATGATAACTGGACTCCAAGGGTTAAATTACGAGGTGATATTACACAAACTAGGGATTTATTGCCTGGAATTTAGGAGGATCAAGGTGATTTGTTCCAAGATGTTGAGATATTAAGGGGAACTGATGGGGTAGTTTGGGAGAAACTATTTCAGCAGCTTGGGAACATAGGAACAGGAGTAGGCCATTCAGCCCATCGAGCCTGTTCCGCCATTCAATACGATCATGGCTGATCTTCCACTTCAATGCCTTTTTCCCAGACTGAGCTTCCACAGCCCACTGGGGTAGAGAATTCCAAAGATTCACAACACTCTGAGCAAAGACATTTCTCCCCATCTCTGACCTAAGTGGCTTCCCCCTGATTTTGAAATTGTGTCCCCTGGTTCTCGACTCCCGAACCAAAGGAGACATCTTACCTGCATCTAACCTGTCTATCCCTTTAAGTATTTAGTATGTTTCAATAAGATCACCTCTCATTCTTCTAAAGTCCAATGAGTATAGGCCCAACCTGTTCAACCATTCCTCATAAGACAACCCCTTCATCCCAGGAATCAGCCGAGTGAACCTTCTCTGAACTGGTTCCAATGCATCCAGGCCTGACCATTTATCCACTTTCAAAGTTGCCAAACACCTTAATATTTCCCTCTCACTCTGTTTATCCCATCCAATATTTCACACTCCTCCTCTTTAACTACAATATCTGCATCGTTCCCCCTCTTTTATAAAGAGGGAGACAAAGTATTCATTAAGAACCATGCCCACATCTCCCACCTCCATACACACATTCCCTTTTTGGTCCCTAATACTCTATCCTTAATTATCCTCTTGCTCTTCATGTATTTATAAAACATCTTTGTGATTTCTTTGATTTAATGGTAATATTATTTTCCGGCCATTTCTTTGCTCTCCTAATTTGATTTTTAATTTCACCCTTGTACTTTCTACACTCCTCTCAGCTTTCTGTTGTATTGAGCTCTCGGTATCTGACATCAGCTTCCCTCTTGTGCCTTATCGTACCCGGTTTGATCCTTGACATCCAAGGAGCTCTAGATTTGGGAGTACCACCCTGTTTGTCTTTGTGTGAACATATTTGACATATACCCACAATACAGGACTGGGCAGATAATGGGGATTGTTACTGAGGTTGTGTTTGGGGATTTTTACTGACATCAGTGCGGATTTTAAAGTGTGTCTCCCCTTCCATCACATCTAAAGTCTCTCAGTGTTGTTGTTGTGTGTTGACAGCTTTTCCAGTGTCCAGTCCCTTTCAACTTTTAATAAAATCTGTGGAACACAAATAAATGTAAAGTTTCTCCTACAAGCTGTTTTGTCCTCCCTTTTTCACTGTCTTTCTCTGTCACTGCCCTATCTCTCTCTCTGTCTCTCTCAGGACTGGGCAGACACTGGGGATTGTTACTGAGGTTCTGTTGGTCATTTTTACTGACATCAGCGTGGATTGTAAAATCTGTCTGTGTGTGTCTGTGTGTGTGTGTGTGTGTCTGTGTGTGTGTGTGTGTGTGTGTGTCTCTGTCTGTCCCTTTATGTATGTGTCTGTGTGTGTCTGGATGTGTGTGTGAGAGAGAGAGAATATCAGGGTCACCTCGCTCCATCTCTATCTCTCCTTCTCTCTCTGTTTCTTCTCTCTCCCTCTGTCAATCCGCCTCTCTCATAGAAACATAGAAAATAGGAGCAGGAGCAGGCCATTTGGCCCTTTGGGCCTGCTCCGTCATTCAATAAAGATCATGACCGATGGTCTAATTCAGTACCCTGTTCCCACTTTCTCCCCATACCCCTTGATCCCTTTGACATTAAGAAATATATCTCTCTCTTCCATGAATATATTTAATGACTTGGCCTCCACTGCCTTCTGCGGTAGAGAATTCCACAGGTTCACCACCCTCTACCCCATCCATCTCTCCCCCTCTATCTCCGTCTCCACCCTCTATCTCCCTCTCCCCCTCTATCTCCATCTCCACCCTCTATCTACCTCTCCCCCTCTATCTCCCTCTCCCCCTCTATCTCACTCTCCCCATCGATCTGTCTCTCGCCCTCTATCTCACTCTCTCCCTCTCCCCCCCTCTCTCTCCCTCTCCCCCCTCTCTCTCCCTCTCCCCCCTCTCTCTCCCTCTCCCCCCCTATCTCTCTCTGCCCCTCTATCTCTCTCTGCCCCTCTATCTCTCTCTGCCCCTCTATTTCCCTCTCCCCCTCTATCTGTCTGTCTCCCCCTCTATCTGTCTGTCTCCCCCTCTATCTGTCTGTCTCCCCCTCTGTCAGTCTCCCCCTCTGTCTGTCTCCCCCTCTATCTATCTGTCTCTCTCCCTCTATCTCCCTCTCCCCCTCCTCCTGACACTCCCTCTCTCTCCTTCTATCTCTGTCTCTGCCACTCTCTCTGTCTCTCTCTCTGTCCCTCCTTCTGTCTTTCCCTCTCTGTCTCTATGTCTTTCTCCTTCTATCTGTGTGTGTCTCTCTCTCTTTCTCTCCATCTGTCTTTCCCTTTCGGTCCCTCCCTCTCTCTCCTTCTCTCTCTGTCTCTGCCTCTCTCTCTGTCTCTCCCTCTCTCTCCTTCTCTCTCTGTCTCTCCATCTGTCGTTCCCTTTCTGTCTCTCCCTCTCTCTCCTTCTCTCTCAGTCTCTGCCTCTCTCTCTGTCTCTCCGTCTGTCTCCTTCTATCTGTGTGTCTCTCTCTCTCTGTCTCTCTATCTGTCTTTCCCTTTCTGTCTCTCCCTCTCCCTCCTTCTCTCTCTGTCTCTGCCTCTCTCTCTGTCTCTCCGTCTCTCTCCTTCTATCTGTGTGTCTCTCTCTCTCTGTCTCTCCATCTGTCTTTCCCTTTCTGTCTCTCCCTCTCACTCCTTCTCTCTCTGTCTCTGCCTCTCTCTCTATCTCTCCCTCTCTCTCCTTCTCTCTCTGTCTCTCCATCTGTCTTTCCCATTCTGTCTCTCCCTCTCTCTCCTTCTCTCGCTGTCTCTGCCTCTCTCTCTGTCTCTCCCTCTCTCTCCTTCTCTCTCTGTCTCTGCCTCTCTCTCTCCCTCTCCCTCTCTCTCCTTCTCTCTCTGTCACTCCATCTGTCTTTCCCATTCTGTCTCTGCCTCTCTCTCTGTCTCTCCCTCTCTCTCCTTCTCTCTCTGTCTCTGCCTCTCTCTCTCCCTCTCCCTCTCTCTCCTTCTCTCTCTGTCACTCCATCTGTCTTTCCCTCTCTGTCTCTATGTCTTTCTCCTTCTATCTCTCTCTCTTAATTTCTCTCTCTCTGCCCCTCCATCTGCCTTTTCCTCTCTGTCTCTCCCTCTCTCTCCTTCTATCTGTGTGTCTCTCTCTCTCTCTGTCTCTCCATCTGTCTTTCCCTTTCTGTCTCTCCCTCTCACTCCTTCTCTCTCTGTCTCTGCCTCTCTCTCTGTCTCTCCCTCTCTCTCCTTCTCTCTCTGTCTCTCCATCTGTCTTTCCCATTCTGTCTCTCCCTCTCTCTCCTTCTCTCGCTGTCTCTGCCTCTCTCTCTGTCTCTCCCTCTCTCTCCTTCTCTCTCTGTCTCTGCCTCTTTCTCTGTCTCTCTCTTTGTCCCTCCATCTGTCTTTCCCTCTCTCTGTCTGTCCATCTCTCTCCTTCTATCTGTGTGTCTCTCTCTCTCTCTGTCTCTCCATCTGTCTTTCCCTTTCTGTCTCTCCCTCTCACTCCTTCTCTCTCTGTCTCTGCCTCTCTCTCTGTCTCTCCCTCTCTCTCCTTCTCTCTCTGTCTCTGCCTCTTTCTCTGTCTCTCTCTTTGTCCCTCCATCTGTCTTTCCCTCTCTCTGTCTCTCCCTCTCTCTCCTTCTATCTGTGTGTCTCTCTCTCTCTCTGTCTCTCCATCTGTCTTTCCCTTTCTGTCTCTCCCTCTCACTCCTTCTCTCTCTGTCTCTGCCTCTCTCTCTGTCTCTCCCTCTCTCTCCTTCTCTCTCTGTCTCTCCATCTGTCTTTCCCATTCTGTCTCTCCCTCTCTCTCCTTCTCTCGCTGTCTCTGCCTCTCTCTCTGTCTCTCCCTCTCTCTCCTTCTCTCTCTGTCTCTGCCTCTCTCTCTGTCTCTCCCTCTCTCTCCTTCTCTCTCTGTCTCTGCCTCTTTCTCTGTCTCTCTCTCTGTCCCTCCATTTGTCTTTCCCTCTCTGTCACTCCCTCTCTCTCCTTCTATCTCTGCCTCTCACTCTTTATCCCTCCATCTGTCCTTCCGTCCCTGTCACTCCATCTCTCTCCTTCTATCTCTGTCTCTCTCTCTGTCCCCCCATCTGTCTTTCCCTCTCTGTCTCTCCATCTCTCTTCTTCTATCTCTGTCTCTCTCTCTCCGTCTGTCTTTCCCTTTCTCTCACTCCCTCTCTCTCCTTCCATCTCTGCCTCTCTCTGTCTCTCCATCTGTCTTTCCCTCTCTGTCACTCCCTCTATGTCCTTCTATTGCTCTCTTCTCTCTATCCCTCCATCTGTCCTTCCCTCCCTGTCACTCCATCTCTCTCCTATCTCTGTCTTTCTCTCTGTCTTTCCATCTGTGTTTCCCTCCCTATCACTCCCTCTCACTTGTTCCATCTCTGCCTCTCTCCCTGTCCCTCCATCTGTCTTCCCACACCCCACCCATCCCTCCCTCTCTCTCCTTCTCTCTCTGTCTGTCTCTCTGTCCCTCCATCTGTCTTTCCTTCTCTGTCTCTCCCGCTCACTCCTTCCATCTCTGCCTCTCTCTCTCTGTCTCTCCCTCTCTCTCCATCTCTCTCTGTCTCTCCCTCTCTCTACATCTATCTCTGTCTCTCTCTCTGTCTTTCCATATGTCTTTCCTTCTCTGTCACTCCCTCTCTCTCCTTCCATCTCTGCCTCTCTCTCTCTCTCTCTCCAACTGCCTTTCCCTCTCTGTCTCACCCACACTCTCCTTCTCTCTCTCTCTCTGCCTCTCTCTCTGCCTCTCTCTCTGCCTCTCTCTCTGCCTCTCTCTCTGTCTCTCTCTCTGTCTGCCTCTCTCTCTGTCCCTCCATATGTCTTTCCCTCTCTGTTGCTCGCTCCCTCTCCTTCTATCTCTGTCTCTCTCTCTGTTCCACCATTTGTCTTTCCCTCCCAGTCACTTCCACTCTCCTTCTCTCTGTCTCTCCCTCTCCCTCCCCTCGATCTCACTCTCTCCCTCTATCTCACTCTCTCTCTCTATCTCCCTCTCCCCCTCTATCTCCCTCTCCCCCTCCATCTCCCTCTCCCCCTCGATCTCCCTCTCCCCCTCGATCTCACTCTCCCCCTCGATCTGCCTCTCCCCCTCGATCTGCCTCTCCCCCTCTATCTCACACTCCCCATCAATCTCACACTCCCCCTCTATCTCACTCTCCCCCTCTATCTCACTCTCCCTCTCTCTCTGTCTCTCTCACTGCCTCTCTCTCTACCTCTTCCTGTCTCTCTCTCTCTGTTTCTCTCTCTCTTTGTGTCTCTCTGTCTGTTGCTCTCTCTCTCTCTGTCTCTCCTCTCTCTCTCTGTCCATGACTCTGTTTGTGTCTCTCTCACACCATTTCTCTCTCTCTGCCTCTGTCTCTCTGCCTCTCCCTGTCTCTATCTCTCTCTCTGTGTCTCAGTTTCCCCAATCTCTCACCATAGGACAGTCCCGTCATCCCGGGAACAAGTCTGGTGAACCTTCATTGCACTCCCTCTCTGGCAATAATATCCTTCCTAAGGTAAGGGGACCAAAACTGCACACAGTACTCCAGGTGTGGTCTAACCAAGGTTCTATGTGATTGAAGCAAGACTTCACTACTCCTGTACTCAAATCCTCTTGTGATAAAGACTAACATCCCATTAGCCTTCTGAATTGCATTCTGCACCTGCATGTTAGTTTTCAGTGACTTATTGACGGGGACACCCAGGTCGCTTTGTACATCTACGCTTTCTAATCTCTTACCATTTAATAAATACTCAATTCCACCATCCCGGGTGTGATCAGATACTCTGTCCCTTCGTAAACCATTTCCTGTCCCTCCAACAGCTTGTGCCACTGCCCTATTTATCGGTGTGTTTTCCCCTTCTGATGATGTTGAATTTGTTAGTGGCTTTTCTCCGACTGAAGTTGTTGTATTTGTTAGGTTTTTTTAGTCCTCGGGAAGCTGTTCTTTTCCTGCTGAAATTGTTGTATTTGTTGGTGTTTTTTTCTCCTGTTGAGGTTGTTGTTGCATTTGTTGGTGTTTGTTTCTCCTGTTGAGGTTGTTGTTGCATTTGTTGGTGTTTTTCCTCATGTTGATGTGGTTGTTGTTGCATTTGTTGGTGTTTTTCCTCCTGTTGAGGTTGTTGTTGCATTTGTTGGAGTTTTTCCTCCTGTTGAGGTTGTTGCGGAATTGATTTGAAAAACACGTTTGCTAACACTTTTCGGGATGAGAAGCTACATTCAACTGAACCCCAGGACCCGTTTCTCTCATGTTTAAAGCACTAACCTTGCATTAGTGAGGAGTCAGTCTCTGAAATAAATGTCCCAGTGCTGCTGTAACATAAAATGGCCACCGTGAACAAACCTAAAATGGCTGACTGATGTTCTGAGAGAGGAGGGAACGAGAGACAGACAGACAGACAGAAAGAAAGACAATCTGTAACCTCATGGCCCGGCATATCCCCCACTCTACCATTACCATCAAGCCAGGAGACCAACCCCGGTTCAGTGAAGTGTGCAGGAGGGCATGCCAGGAGCAGCACCAGGCATACCTGAAAATGAGGTGTCAACCTGGTGAAGCTACAACCCAGGACTATCTGCGTGCCAAACTGCGTAAGCAGCATGCGATAGACAGAGCTAAGCGATCCCATAACCAACGGATCAGATCTAAGCTCTGCAATCCTGCCACATCCAGAGAAAAGGAGTGATCAGCATGAAGAGACTGCTGGAGATTTATGTTCCTGGTAATCTCTCCATCTCTATCTCTCCTTCCTCTGTCTTTTACTCTCTCAAGCCCTGTCTCACCTCTCTGTTCCTCTTTATCCATGTGTTACAAACACTGGACTTTGTCTTTCTCCCATCTTCACTCTTCATCTCTACTTCTCCCTCTGTTACCCTCTGAATCCCAGTCTCTCCCTCTCCGTTACCCTCTGAATCCCAGTCTCTCCCTCTCCGTTACCCTCTGAATCCCAGTCTCTCCCTCTCCGTTACCCTCTGAATCCCAGTCTGTCCCTCTCTGTCTCTCTCTCCCTCCCTCTCTGTTTCTTTCTCTCTGGCTCTCTCTGTCTCTCACTGTCTCTCCCTCTCCCTCTCTCTGCCTCTGTCCATGCCTCTGTCTCTCTCACACCATCTCGCCCTCCCTCTCTCTGTCTCTCCCTCTCTCTGCCTCTCCATCTCTCTCTCTCTCGCTCTCCTACTTTTACTTTGTCTCTCCCTATCTCTCTTTCTTACCCTCTGTCCATGACTCTGTTTACATCTCTCTCTGTCTCTCTCTCTGTCTCTTTCCATGACTCCATTTGTGCCTCCCTTACACCATCTCTCCCACTCACTCTGTCTCACACTCTGTCTCTCTCTCTGTCTCTCTCTCTGTCTCTCTCTCTGTCTCTCTCTCTCTGTCTCTCTCTCTGTCTCTCTCTCTGTCTCTCTCTCTCTGTCTCTCTCTCTGTCCCTCCATCTGTCTTTCCCTCTCTGTCACTCTCTCTCTCTCCAACTATCTCTCTCTCTCTGTCTGTCTCTTTCCATGACTCCATTTGTGCCTCCCTTACACCATCTCTCCCACGCTCTCTCTCTCCCTGTCTCTCTCTCTCTGTCTCTCCATCTGTCTTTCCCTCCCTGTCACTCCCTATCTCTCCTTCCATCTCAGCCACTCTCCCTCTGTCCCGACATCTGTCTACCCCCCACCCCACTCCCCGTCACTCGATCTCTCTCCTTCGATCTCTGTCTCTGCCTCTCTCTATCCCTCCATCTTTCCTTCAGTCCCTGTCACTCCATCTCTCTCCCTGTCTCTCTCTCTCTCTCTCTCTGTCCCTCCATCTGTCTTTCCCTCCCTGACACTCCCTCTCTCTCCTTCTCTCTCTGTCTCACTCTCTGCCCCTCCATGTGTCTTTCCCTCGCTGTCTCTCTCTCTCTTTCCATCTGTCTTTCCCTCCCTGTCACACCCTCTCTCTCCTTCCATCTCTGTCTCTCTCTCTGTCTCTCCAACTGCCTTTCCCTCTCTGTCTCTCCCTCTCTCTCCTTCTTTCACTGTTTCTCCCTCTCAATCCCTCCATCTGTCCTTCCCTCCCTGTCTCTCCATCTCTCTCCTTCTCTCTGTCTCTCTCTCTGTCCGTCCATCTGCCCCCCCCCCCCGTCACTCCATCTCTCTCCTTCTATCTCTGTCTTTCTCTCTCTGTCCCTCCATCTGTCTCCCCCCCCATCACTCCCTCTCTCTCCTTCTATCTCTGTTTCTCTCTCTCTATCCCTCCATCTGTCCTTCCCTGCATGTCACTCCATCTCTCTCCCTGTCTCTCTCTCTCTGTCCCTCCATTTGTCTTTCCCTCCCTGACACTCCCTCTCTCTCCTTCTCTCTCTTTCTCTCTCTGTCTTTCCATCTGTATTTCCCTCCCTGTCTCTCCCTCTCTCTCCTTCCAACTCTGCCATTCTCTCTCTGTCTCTCCCAATCTCACCTTCCCTCTCTGTCTCTCTCTCTCTGTCCCTCCATCTGTCTTTCCCTCTCTATCACTCCCTCTCTCTCCTTCTATCTCTGTCTCTCTCTCTGCTATCACTGACGCTAGGAGAGAGACAGAGAGACAGAGGGACGGAGGGTTAGATATGAAGGCATAGAGAGGGCTGCAGAGAGGGACAAACATGGAGAGAGAGAGAGATTGTTGAGGTGGATGAAAAGGATAATGTAAGATATATTAATTTGATGTAATCCTTCACTGCTGTGTACACAAACATATAAGAGATAGATATGGAGAGAAAAAAACATCGGGAGATGGGGAAATGTAGATGAAGTTGGGGCCCAGGCAGATACGTTTGATGATCCAGAAGGAACAGTCTCCATTTTAAACATCCAGCAAGCTATTCCACTGTGGGTGCCATCGCACCCTCATGATATTGGCTGTGCAAATTTCTTGCTGGCAATTGGTTAATTTTTAAATCTGTGATTGACAGATTCTTGTTAACCAAAGGTATTAAGAGATAAGGGGCAAAGGCAGGACATATGGTGTAAGATACATCACAGATCAGCCAAGATCTCATTTGATGCCGGAACAGGGCTGTGTGGTTGAATTGCATCTTCCTCTTCCAATATCCCCTGTGAAGTATCCTTCTATCTCTTTTAGTCACCCTGTCAGTCTATGTCTCTCTGTTTCTCTTTTTCTGTCTCTCTCTCTCTCTCTGTCTCTATCGGACAGTGTAGAGTGAGATTCACTCTGTATCCACCCCATGATGTTCCTGCCCTGGGAGTGTGTGATGGGACAGCGCAGAGGGAAATTTACTCTGTGTCAAACCCAACATTGTGCTTGGCTTGGGAATATTTAATGGGACAGTGTAGCTGGAGATTTACTCTGTATCCCTGGAATTTTGAAGGCTCAGGTGTGATTTGATGATTGTTTTCAAGATAATAAGGGAAACTGATAGGGTGGACAGAGAGTAACAATTCCCACTGGCTGCAGAGTCTAGAACATGGGGGCATAGTCTAAAAATATAAACCTCGTCTAAAAACCTTTCAGGAGTGAAATGAAGAAACACTTCAACACACCAGGTGTGGTATCAGTTTGAAACTCTCTTCCACAATCAGCAATTGATGCTGAGACACTTGTTAATTTTTAAATCTGAGTTTGAGAGACTTTTGTTAACCAAAGGTATTAAGGGACAAAGATAGGTACATGGAGTTAGATCACACATCAGCCAGGAGCTCATTGAATGACAGAACAGGGTTGAGGGGCCAAATGGCCTCCTCCTCTTCCTCTGTCCTGCGACAAATATCCTGCTATCACTCTCTGTGTCTTGGTCTCTGTCTCCCTCTTTGTCTCTCTTTCTGTCTGTCTGTCTGTCTGTCTCTCTCTCCTCTCATCTGTGGAAATCCACACACATCAGTCAGCCATTTTAGGTTCATTTTCAGTGGCCATTTTATGTTCCCACAACACTGGGACATTTATCGCTGTCTATCCCAAACCATCTCTCTTTGTAGTCTATTTGTGTTCTCCTCACAGCTTATTGTCCCACCTAACCTAGTATCTCTCTCCTTTGCTCCGTCTCACTCACGCACTCTCCCCCATCTCTCTCCCCCCCATTTCTCTCTCCCCCCATTTCTCTCTCCCCCCATTTCTCTCTCCCCCCACCCCCTGTAATCTCTCTTTAAGTGTCCTGTTATCACATCCTTTATTATAGATTCGAGCATTTTCCCAATGACTGATGTTAGACGAACAGGTCTTTAGTTCCCCATTTTCTCTCTCCTTCCTTTTGTAAATAGTGGGGTTACATTTGCTACCTTCTAATCTGCCTCTCTCACACTGCCTCTGTCCCTCGCTATCTGTCTTACCCCCCTCTCTCTCTCGCTATCTCTCCTTCTCTGTCTTTTTCTCTCTCTCGCTCTATCGCTCCCTCTCTCTCTCTACCTCTGTCCATGTCTCAATTTGTGCCTCCCTCACACCATCTCTCCCTCTCTCTCTGTCTCTCTCTAGCTCTCTGTCTGCCTCTCTATGTCTGCCTCTCTGTGTCTCCTTCTCTCTCTGTGCCTCTCTCACTCTCTATCTGTCTCTCCCCCAGCTCTCTCTCTCTGTCTCTCCCTCTCTCTCTTTCTCAACCTCTGTCCATGTCTCAATTTGTGCCTCCCTCAGACCATCGCTCCCTCTCTCTGTCTCTCTCTATCTCTCTCTCTGCCTCTCTCTCTCTCTCCCTTTCTCCCTCTCGCTTCCTCTGTCCACGTCTCAGTTTGTGTCTCCCCCACACCATCTCTCCCTCCCTCTCTCCCTCCCTCTCTCTCACCCTCTCTCTCTCTCTTTCTCCCTCTCTGTCTCTGTCTCAGAGTTACAGCTCAGATGATTAACCTCTTTATCCATGTGTTATGAACACGGGACTTTGTCTAGGATGTTGCCAGGACTGGAGAATTGTCGCTATGAGGATAGGCAGGGGTTGTTGTCCTTGGAACAGAGAAGGCTGAGGGGAGATCTGATTGAAATGTACAAAATGTTGAGGGTCCTGGATAGAGTGGAGGTGAAGGGCAGAGAAACATAGCAGAAAGGTCAGTGACGAGGGGGCAAAGATTTAAAGTGATTGGTAGAAAAATTAGAGGGGAGTTGAGGAAAATCTTTTTCACCCAGAGGGTCGCGATGGTCTGGAACTCACTGCCTGAAAGGGTAGTTGAGGCAGAGACCCTCAACTCATTCAGAAGGAGTCTGGATAGGCACCTCAAGTGCGGTAAGCTGCAGTGCTCGGACCAAATGCTGCAAGGTGGGATGAGAATAGGTTGATCGTTTTTCGGCTGGCACAGAGAGAATGGGTGAAGTGGCCGCTTTCTGTGCCTTAAAATTTCTATGTTGCCCTCGCCAACTCTATTTTTCCCTCTGTTACCCTCTGCATTCCTGTCTCTCCCTCTCTGTTTCCCTCTGAATCCCAGTCTCTCCCTCTCTGTTACCCTCTGAATCCCAGTCTCTCCCTCTCTGTTACCCTCTGAATCCCAGTCTCTCCCTCTCCGTTACTCTCTGAATCCCAGTCTCTCCCTCCATGTTTCCCTCTGAATCCCAGACTCTCCCTCTCTGTTACCCTGTGAATCCCAGTCTCTCCCTCTCTCTTACCCTCTGAATCCCATTCTCTCCCCCTCTGTTACTCTCTGAATCCCAGTCTCTCCCTCCATGTTTCCCTCTGAATCCCAGACTCTCCCTCTCTGTTACCCTGTGAATCCCAGTCTCTCCCTCTCTCTTACCCTCTGAGTCCCAGACTCTCCCTCTCTGTTACCCTGTGAATCCCAGACTCTCCCTCTCTGTTACCCTCTGAATCCCAGTCTCTCCCTCTCTGTTACCCTCTGAGTCCCAGTCTCTCCCTCTCTGTTACCATCTGAATCCCAGTCTCTCCCTCTCTGTTACCCTCTGAGTCCCAGTCTCTCCCTCTCTGTTACCCTCTGAATCCCAGTCTCTCCCTCTCTCTTACCCTCTGAGTCCCAGACTCTCCCTCACTGTTACCCTCTGAATCCCAGTCTCTCCCTCTCTCTTACCCTCTGAGTCCCAGTCTCTCCCTCTCCGTTACCCTCTGAATCCCAGTCTCTCCCTCTCTGTTAGCTGACCAGAGCTTTATAAATGTTCAGCGCACCTTCTCGGCTTTTGTACTCACTGTATACAGTGTAAATTGTGGTATTCCCCAGGGGTTTTGATTAGGACCACTGATCTTATTGATATATGAATGACTTAGACTTGGGTTTACAGGGAATAACTTCAACATTGTGCCATTTGCAATGTAATAAACAGTGAAGGGAATAGGAGTAGACCTCAGGAGGATAGAGGCAGTCTGGTGAAATGGTCAGACACATAGCAGGTTAACTTCAATGCTGAGAAATGTCAAATGATGCATTTTGGAAGGAAGGCTGAGGAGAAGCGATATAAACTAAATGGTACAATGTTAAAATGGGTGCAGGGACAGAGAGAACTGGGATTTCATTTGTGTCACTTTTTACATCTAAAAGATTCAATTTGGGGCTTGGAATCTGTGAGTTGAATTTAGCTTCATCCTGAAAAGTGTTAGCAAACATGTTGGGAAATGTGTCAAAAGCTGTTTCCATTCAGACATTCCTGCATTGTGGAAGTGTGAGCTGTCTTTGCAGAGACAGGAAATAGAGTTGTTTGAATGGACCTGCAGGTTTTAGTTGATGCAATAAGGTGAGAATTTGAATTGTGTCCCTTCCAGATACACAGAATTGAAGGTATTTACACAACACCACATGAAGTAGTTTACCAATGTCTGACAAACTTCAAAGACTTCAAACACATGGAAGAAGAGGCGAAGGGAACAATATACAAAACCTGAGACCGTCAGACAACAGCAGTAGGAAAATGAATCTCTTTTTATGGGTTTTAATTTGAAGGCCTGAGCTGATGATTGAAAAAGCAGGAGTTCAAATCCCACACAGGGCTGTTGTGAATTTGAATTCTATTTTTTCTTTCAAAAAACATAAATCTGGAGTTAAAAAGCCTCTAGGTTGGAATGATTCACTCCTGTCTACTCGTGCAAAGCCCGTGTGTGTCTCATTTTTGCTGTATTTATAAATGATTTAAGATGATGTGGTAGAATACAACATACCCAAGTTTACCAATGACACAAAAATAGGCAGCATTGTAAGCAGTGTAGCTGGAAGCATCAAATTACAAAGAGATATTAATATCTTAAATAAATGGGCAAAACTGTGGCAGTTAGATTTCAATGTCAGCAAAAAAGACTAGAACAGAGTACTTTATAAATGGTGTAAAGATAGAAACACTGGAGGTTCAAAGAGACTTTGGGGGGTCCATGTCCATTTGAGTGCAGTGTAGATTTACCAGAATGATAATTGGACTCCAAGGGTTAAATTACGAGGTGATATTACACAAACTAGGGATTTATTGCCTGGAATTTAGGAGGATCAAGGTGATTTGTTCAAAGATGTTGAGATATTAAGGGGAACTGATGGGGTAGTTTGGGAGAAACTATTTCAGCAGCTTGGGAACATAGGAACAGGAGTAGGCCATTCAGCCCATCGAGCCTGCTCTGCCATTCAATACGATCATGGCTGATCATCCACTTCAATGCCTTTTTCCCAGCCTGAGTTTCCACAGCCCACTGGAGTAGAGAATTCCAAAGATTCACAACCCTCTGAGCAAATACATTTCTCCCCATCTCTGACCTCAGTGGCTTCCCCCTTATTTTGAAATTGTGTCCCCTGGTTCTAGACGCCCGAACCAAAGGAGACATCTTACCTGCATCTAACCTGTCTATCCCTTTAAGTATTTAGTATGTTTCAATAAGATCACCTCTCATTCTTCTAAAGTCCAATGAGTTTAGGCCCAACCTGTTCAACCATTCCTCAAAAGACAACCCCTTCATCCCAGGAATCAGCCGAGTGAACCTTCTCTGAACTGGTTCCAATGCATCCAGGCCTGACCATTTATCCACTTTCAAAGTTGCCAAACACCTTAATATTTCCCTCTCACTCTGTTTATCCCATCCAATATTTCACACTCCTCCTCTTTAACTACAATATCTGCATCGTTCCCCCTCATTTATAAAGAGGGAGACAAAGTATTCATTAAGAACCATGCCCACATCTCCCACCTCCATACACACATTCCCTTTTTGGTCCCTAATACTCTATCCTTATTTATCCTCTTGCTCTTCATGTATTTATAAAACATCTTTGTGATTTCTTTGCTTTTAATGGTAATATTATTTTCCGGCCATTTCTTTGCTCTCCTAATTTGCTTTTTAATTTCACCCTTGAACTTTCTACACTCCTCTCAGCTTTCTGTTGTATTGAGCTCTCGGTATCTGACATCAGCTTCCCTCTTGTGCCTTATCGTACCCGGTTTGATCCTTGAGATCCAAGGGGCTCTAGATTTGGGAGTCCCACCCTGTTTGTCTTTGTGTGAACATATTTGATATCAACCCTCAGTAACTCTCACTGCTCTGACACTGATTGACCTTCAAGTAGCTGTTTCCAGTCCCCTTTGCTAAAATCCCCCATCCCTGGATCCACCATCCCCTCTGCTCCCTACAATGGACTCTCACATCCTTCCTAAAGTGTGGTCACCAGAATTGGATGCAGTGTTCTGGTCGTGGCCTAACCAGAGGTTTATAAACATTCAGCATAACTTTCATGCTTTTGTACTCAAAATCTCTATTTATGAAGCCCAAGATCCCATATGCTTTGCTGACTACTTTCTCAATATGTCCTGCCACCTTCAAAGATGTATGTACATGTATCCCCAGGTCTCTCTGTCCCTGCACACTCCCTAGAACTGGGCCATTATGTCTGTATTCCCTCTCCCTATCCCTTCTGCCCATCTCACATTTCCCTGTATTAAATTCCTTCTGCCACTTGTCTGCCCATTCTGCTCACCTATCGATGTCCTGTTGTAGTCGATTGATGTCATCAACACTGTTTACATCTCCTCCAAGTTTGTTATCTCCCCCTCTATCTCCCTCTTCACCTCTATCTCCCTCTTCACCTCTATCTCCCTCTCCCCCTCTATCTCCCTCTCCCCCTCTATCTTCCTCTCCCCCTCTATCTCCCTCTTCACCTCTATCTCCCTCTTCACCTCTATCTCCCTCTCCCCCTCTATCTCCCTCTTCACCTCTATCACCCTCTTCACCTCTATCTCCCTCTCCCCCTCTATCTCCCTCTTCACCTCTATCTCCCTCTTCACCTCTATCTCCCTCAACCCCCTCTATCTCCCTCAACCCCCTCTATCTCCCTCTCCCCCTCCATCTCACACACCCCCTCCATCTCACACACCCCCTCCATCTCACACACCCCCTCCATCTCACACACCCCCTCTATCTCACACACCCCCTCTATCTCTCACACCCCCTCTATCTCATTCTCCTATCTCTCATTCTTCTTCTATCTCTCTCTCTCGTTCTATCCCTCCATCTATCCTTCCCTCCCCGTCACTTCATCTCTCTCCTTCTCTCTTTGTCTCTATCTCTGTCTCTCCATCTATCCTTCCCTCCCTGTCACTCCATCTCTCTCCTTCTCTCTCTGTCTCTCTCTCTGTCACTCCATCTGTCTTTCCCTCTCTGTCTCTCCCTCTCTCTCCTTCTATCTCTGTCTCTCTCTCTCTGTCTCTCCATCTGTCTTTCCCTCCCTGACTCACCCTCTCTCTCCTTCTCTCTCTGTCTCTACCTCTCTCTCTGTCCCTCCATCTGTCAAAGAACAGTACAGCACAGGAACAGGCCATTCGGCCCTCTCAGCCTGCGCCGATCTTGATGCCTGCCTAAACTAAAACCTTTTGCACTTCCGGGGTCCGTATCCCTCTATTCCCATCCTATTCATGTATTTGTCAAGATGTCTCTTAAACGTCTCTATAGTACCTGTTTCCACCACCTCCCCCGGCAGCAGGTTCCAGGCACTCACCACCCTCTGTGTAAAAAACTTGCCTCGCACATCCCCTCTAAACTTTGCCCCTCTCACCTTAAACCTCTGTCCCCTCGTAACTGACTGTTCCACCCTGGAAAAAAGCTTCTGACTATCCACTCTGTCCATGCCACTTATAACTTTGTAAACCTCTATCATGTCGCCCCTCCACCTCCGTCGTTCCAGTGAAAACAATCCGAGTTTATCCAACCTCTCCTCATAGCTAATGCCCTCCAGACCAGGCAACATCCTGGTAAACCTCCTCTGTACCCTCTCCAAAGCCTCCACGTCCTTCTGGTAGTGTGGCGACCAGAATTACACGCAATATTCTAAGTGTGGCCTAACTAAAGTTCTGTACAGCTGCAACATGACCTGCCTATTTTTATACTCTATGCCCCGATCGATGAAGGCAAGCATGCCGTATGCCTTCTTGACTACCTTATCCACCTGTGTTGCCACTTTCAGTGACCTGTGGACCTGTACGCCCAGATCTCTCTGCCTGTCAATACACCTAAGGGTTCTGCCATTTACTGTATACTTCCCACCTGCATTAGACCTTCCAAAATGCATTACCTCACATTTGTCCGAATTAAACTCCATCTGCCATTTCTACGCCCAAGTCTCCAACCGATCTATATCCTGCTGTATCCTCTGACAATCTTCATCACTATCCGCAACTCCACCAACCTTTGTGTCGTCCGCAAACTGACTAATCAGACCAGCTACATTTTCCTCCAAATCATTTATATATCCTACAAACAGCAAAGGTCCCAGCACTGATCCCTGCGGAACACCACTAGTCACATCCCTCCATTCAGAAAAACACCCTTCCACTGCTACCCTCTGTCTTCTATGACTGAGCCAGTTCTGTATCCATCTTGCAGCCAGTTCTGTATCCATTTTGTCTTTCCCTCCCTGTCACTCCCTCTCTTTCCTTCCATCTCTGCCTCTTTCTCTGTCTCTCCATCTCTATTGCCCTCTCTGTCTCTCCCTCTCTCTCCTTCTAGCTCTGTCTTTCTCTCTCTCTCCATCTGTCTTTCCCTCTCGGTCTATCCCTCTCTCTACTTCTCTCTCTGTCTCTCACTCTGTCCCTCCATCTGTCTTTCCCTCTCTGCAACACCCTCTCTCTCCTTCTCTCTCTGTCTCTCTCTCTGTCCCTCCATCTGTTTTTCCCTCCATGTCACTATTTCTCTTTCCTTCTATCGCTGTCTCTCTCTCTCCATCTGTCTTTCCCTCCCTGTCACTCCCTCTCTCTCCTTCTATCTCTGTCTCTCTCACTATCCCTCCATCTGTCCTTCCCTCCCTGTCATTCCATTTCTCTCCTTCTCTCTCTGTCTCTCTCACTCTGTCCCTCCATCTGGCTTTCCCTCCCTGACACTCCCTCTCTCTCCTTCTATCTCTGTCTCTCTCTCTGTCCCTCCATTTGTCTTTCCCTCTCTGTCACTACCACTCTCTCCTTCTATCTTTGTCTTTCTCTCTCTATCCCTCCATCTGTCCTTCCCTCCCTGTCTCTCCATCTCTCTCCTTCCATCTCTGACTCTCTCTCTCTGGCTCACCATCTGTCTTTCCCTCTCTGTCTCTCCCTCTCTCTCCTTCTATCTCTGTCTCTGCCTCTCTCTGTGTCCCTCCATCTGTCTTTCCCTCTCTGTCTCTCCCTCACTCTCCTTCTATCTCCGTCTCTCTCTCTCTGTCTCTCCATCTGTCTTTCCCTCCCCTGTCACTCCCTCTCTCTCCTTCCATCTCTGTCTCTCTGTTCCTCCATCTGTCTTTCCCTCTCTGTCTTTCCCTATCTCTCCTATCTCTGTCCCTCTCTCCGTGTCTCCATTTTAAATATTCAGCAAGCTATTCCACTGTGGGAGCCATCACACCCTCATGATATTGTTTGTGGAAATTTCATGCTGGCAAAGACAGGATATATGGTGTAAGTTACATCACAGATCAGCCAAGATCACATTGAATGCAGGAACAGAGTTGTGGGGTTAAATTGCATCCTCCTCTTCCAATATCCCCTGTTAAATATCCTTCTTTCTCTGTCAGTCACCCTGTCAGTCCATGTCTCTCTGTTTCACTCTTTCTGTCTCTCTCTGTCTGTCTCTATCGGACAGTGTAGAGTGAGATTCACTCTGTATCCACCCCATGATGTTCCTGCCCTGGGAGTGTGTGATGGGACAGTGTAGAGGGAAATTTACTCTGTGTCAAACCCAACATTGTGCTTGGCTTGGGAATATTTAATGGGACAGTGTAGCTGGAGATTTACTCTGTATCCCTGGAATTTTGAAGGCTCAGGTGTGATTTGATGATTGTTTTCAAGGTAATAAGGGAAACTGATAGGGTGGACAGAGAGTAACAATTCCCACTGGCTGCAGAGTCTAGAACATGGGGGCATAGTCTAAAAATATAAACCTAGTCTAAAAACCTTTCAGGAGTGAAATGAAGAGACACTTCAACACACCAGGTGTGGTATCAGTTTGGAACTCTCTTCCACAAAAAGCAATTGATGCTGAGACACTTGTTAATTTTTAAATCTGAGTTTGATAGATTTTTATGAAACCTCTCTGTCACTCCCTATCTCTTCTCCCATCTCTGCCTCTCTCTCTCTCTGTCTCTCCATCTGTCTTTCCATCTCTGTCGCTCTCACTCACTCCTTCTCTCTCTGTCTCTCCCTCCTGCTATCTCTGACACTAGGACAGAGACAGAGGGAGAGAGGGTTAGTTATGAAGGCAGAGAGAGGGCTGTCGAGAGGGACAACGTTGGAGAGAGAGAGATTGTTGAGGTGGATGAAAAGGATAATGTAAGATATATTAATTTGATGTAATCCTTCACTGCTGTGGACACAAACATATAAGAGATAGATATGGAGAGAAAAAAACATGGGGAGAGGGGGAAATGTCGATGATGTTGGGGCCCAGGCAGATACCTTTGATGATCTAGAAGAAATAGCCTCCATTTTAAACATCCAGCAAGCTATTCCACTGTGGGAGCCATCACACCCTCATGATATTGTTTGTGGAAATTTCATGCTGGATTATTGGTTAATTTTTAAACCTGTGATTGATAGATTCTTGTTAAGCAAAGATAGTAAGAGATAAGGGGCAAAGGCAGGATATATGGTGTAAGATAGATCACAGATCAGCCCTGATCTCATTGAATGCCGGAACAGGGTTGTGGGGTTAAATTACATCCAATATCCGATGTTAAATATCCTTCTTTCTCTGTCAGTCACCCTGTCAGTCTATGTCTCTCTGTCTAAACTAAATGGTACAATGTTAAAATGGGTGAAGGAACAGAGAATCCTTCCCCATCCAGGAGCTGACCGTGTCTCTCCCTCTCTCTCTCTCTCTACCCCCTCTCTCACTCCCCCCTTTTTACTGTCTCTCTTTCTCTTTCAATCCTGATCCTGACTTTTCTCGGAATCCTTCTTGGTTGAATAGTACCCTGAAATGTTTCAGTCTCACTGTGACAAGGAACAAGTCACATTTCTGTGGTATTTTCGATATCTTAATGATTCAATTTGGAGCTTGGATTGTGTCAGGTAAATGTGGTTTCTCATTCAGACATTTCTGCATTGTGGAACTGTCAGTTATCTGTGCAAGGACAGGATATCGGGGTGTCTGAATGGAGTTGAAGATTTTGGTTGCTTGAATAGGGTGTGAATTAGATTGTGGATTGTGTCCCTGAAGGTATTTAAGCCGATGACCTGAGAGAATGAAGTGGTTTACCAATGTCTGAATAACATCAAAGTCTTCAGACACATGAAAGAACAAGATTGGAGACAATACACAAAAGCTGAGACAGTCAGGTCACAACAGGAGGAAGGTGAATGTCTTTTACAGTTTGTAATCTGAAAGCCTGAGGTAATGACTGAAAAAGACGGAGTTCAAATCCCACATTGGGCTCTTGTGAATTTGAATTTCTCTGAAAATAAAAAATAACTCTGGAATAATAAATCCTCCAGGATGAAATGATTCAATCTCACTGCTCTGACACTGATTTACCTTCAAGTAGCGTTTTCCAGTCCACCTTTTCTAAATCGCCTTCCACCGGCCCAGCTTCATTCCCTAAAACTAAGTGTCAAACTGACCCATCTCTTGTTGACCTTGCTACGTACTGGCCTAAAAAACTTCCCCTGAATGTATATTTAGAATTCAGTATCCTTGATACCTTTTACACTAGTCTCAGTTATCAATGCACTAGTTAGGTCTGCACTAGACCCTGTCTCTGTTTATATTACACATGGACCTGTCTCTGCTATAAAAATGGTTTAAAAAGTGGAGAGCAAACCCTCCAATTTATACACTAGATCTGAAGAAATAGGAGCAGGAGTAGGCCATTCAGTCTCTTGAGCCTGTTCTGTCAGTCAATATGATCATGATTGATCTGATAGTGACTTTAACTCCATTTTCCTGCCTGCCCCCCATAACCCTTGACTCCCTTGTAAATTCATTGACCCAACCTCCACTGCTCTCTGGGGAAGAGAATTCCAAAGCCTAACCAACCTCTGGGAGAAAGAAGTCTTCCTTAGCTCAGTCTTAAATGGCAGACCCTTTATTTTTAAACGGTGCGCCCTAGTTCAAGACTCCTCCACAAGGGAAACATCCTCCCAACATCCGCCCTGTCAAGTCCCCTCAGAATCTTGTATGTTTCAATAAGATCACCTCTCATTCTTCTAAACTCCAATGAGTATAGGCCCAACCTGTTCAACTATTCCTCATAAGATAACCCCTTCATCCCAGGAATCAGCCTAGTGAACCTTCTCTGAACTGATTCCAATGCATCCAGGCCTGACCATTTATTCACTTTCAAAGATGCTAAACACCTTAATATTTCCCTCTCACTCTGTTTATCCCATCCAATATTTCACACTCCTCCTCTTTAACTACAATGTCTGCATAGTTCCCCCTCTTTTATAAAGACGGATACAAAGTATTCATTAAGAATCGTGCCCACATCTCCCACCTCCACACACACATTCCCTTTTTGGTCCCTAATACTCTATCCTTAGTTATCCTCTTGCTCTTCATGTATTTATAAAACATCTTTGTGCTTTCCTTGATTTTACTTGGTAATATTATTTTCCGGCCATTTCTTTGCTCTCCTAATTTGATTTTTAATTTCACCCTTGTAGTTTCTGCACTCATCTCGGCTTTCTGTGGGATTGAGCTCTCGGTATCTGACATAAGCTTCCCTTTTGTGCCTCATTCTACCTGGTTTGATTCTTGCTATCTCAGGGGCTCTAGATTTGGGAGTCTCACCCTGTTTGTCTTTGTGGGAAAATATTTGTTCTCAACCCTCTCAGGGAGTCGAGGGTTCTGCAGAGCAGGCCTGAAAGAGGAGTTGAGTGTTGGGACAGATCAGTCATGATCTTATTGAATGGCAGGGCAGGCTCGAGGGGCTGAATGGCCTACTCCTGCTCCTACGTCTTGTGTTCAATATCTCCTTTAGTGACTTGGTGCCAAATTGTTATTATGTTTTATTCATTTGTTGGATGTGTGCATTACTGGCTTTGCCAGCATTTTATTGCCCATCACCAATTGCCGTTGAACCTTCTTGAACCGCTGCAGTCCATGTGGGGTAGGTACACCCACAGTGCTGTTAGGAAGTGAGATCCAGGATTTTGACCTAGTGACAGTGAAGGAATGGTGATATAGTTCCAAGTCAGGATGGTGTGAGACTGGAAGGGAAACTTGCAGGTGGTGGTGTTCCCATATGTGTTTCCTGTTTGTTTGCTCTCTCTCCCCCTCATTATTTCTAGACCTCCCTGTCCTTCTGTCCCTCTCTGTCATGGGAACTTGAGAACAGAAGGAAGTGGGTGCAGGAACAGAGAGACCTGGGGATGTCTGTGCACAAATTGATGGTGGCAGAGCTAGTTGAGAAAGTGGTTAAAAGGCGTATGGGATCCTAGGCTTTGTAAATAGAGGCTTTCAGTATAAAAGCAAGGAGGTTATGATGAAGCTTTATAAAACACTGCTTCATCCTCATCTAGTATTGTGTCCAATTCTGGACACCGTGCTTTAGGGAGGATGTGGAGGCATAAGAGAGGATGCAGAAAAGATTCACGAGCAAGGTTCCAGGATGAGGGACTTGAGTTGCGTGGATAGATTGGAGAAGCTGGGGTTGTTCTCTGTATCTTTCTCTGTCTTCCTCTCTCTATCTCTCCCTCCTGCTATCTCTGACACGAGGAGAGAGACAGAGGGAGAGAGGGTTGGTTATGAAGCCAGGAGAAAAAGACCAACAAATTCAGCAACCATTTCAGTGGGAGAAAAGCCAATAACAATCACAAGCTGATGGAGGGACGGGAAATCGTTTACGAAGGGACAGAGTATCTGATCACACCCGGGATGGTGTAATGAATGCCAACAAAGCCCCATTTCAGCCTGCAATATGAAAAGGAGGGAGAGAGAGCTGAGAGGGAATGAGTTAATTTTGACTGAGTTAATGAGGGGGCAATGGCGTCCTGCGGCTCCCACAATGCCCCGCGGGTGGGAACGGCCCCTATCTGCGGTACAGGCCGCGCTGCACTCTGGGAGGATGCTCCGCACATGCGCATCCCCACAAGAGCGTCAACCGCTGCTTTTTTATATTGTCCCCCGGCTCAGACGTTCAACTTTCCTCCATTGAGATCGACAGCTGAAGCCGCTTCTCCTTTTCCTTTCAGCTGCTGTTTGCGGAAATAAGCGGCCGGCCGGTGACGTCGCGCAAACATGGCGGCTGATGACACCCCCCCCTCCCGCCAGGGCGTCAGTGAGGTCTCATTGGCTGCCACGCCCCACGTGTCTGTAGGTCAAGGGGTCAAAAGCTGCCTCTTGCCTCCGCGCAGCCGCGGTTTGGGCGACTTGTGACCACGCCCCTGGGGTGGGGGAGGGGGGTCAGCACCAGACTCTTAAAGGGACCCTGCACCACCAGAACTGTCCCAAACTCTTAAAGGGACCCAACATGGACAGAAAGAGCAAGAGAGTTGGAGAGCAAGTAATAGAGAGGGAAATAGAAAAGAGAGAGTGATGGGGAGAGAGAGAGGAAGAACTGAGCTTGAAAGAATCATAGAGAGATGGAGAGACTGAGAGAAAATAGGTGAGAGGGAGAGAGTGAGAGAGCAAGAGATGGTGAGAAATGGAGGGAGAATCTCCTCAATTGGACAGAGATGGAGAGAGAGTGATGGAGAGACTGAGAGAAAATAGGTGAGAGGGAGAGAGGGAGAGAGCAAGAGATGGTGAGAAATGGAGGGAGAATCTCCTCAATTGGACTGAGATGGAGACAGAGTGATAGAGAGATGGAGAGACCGAGAGAAAATAGGTGAGAGGGAGAGAGTGAGAGAGCAAGAGATGGTGAGAAATGGAGGGAGAATCTCCTCAATTGGACAGAGATGGAGAGAGAGTGATAGAGAGATGGAGAGACTGAGAGAAAATAGGTGAGAGGGAGAGAGTGAGAGAGCAAGAGATGGTGAGAAATGGAGGGAGAATCTCCTCAATTGGACTGAGATGGAGACAGAGTGATAGAGAGATGGAGAGACTGAGAGAAAATAGGTGAGAGGGAGAGAGTGAGAGAGCAAGAGATGGTGAGAAATGGAGGGAGAATCTCCTCAATTGGACAGAGATGGAGAGAGAGAGATGGAGAGACTGAGAGAAAATAGGTGAGAGGGAGAGAGTGAGAGAGCAAGAGATGGTGAGAAATGGAGGGAGAATCTCCTCAATTGGACTGAGATGGAGAGAGAGTGATAGAGAGATGGAGAGACTGAGAGAAAATAGGTGAGAGGGAGAGAGTGAGAGAGCAAGAGATGGAGAGAAATGGAGGGAGAATCTCCTCAATTGGACAGAGATGGAGAGAGAGTGATAGAGAGATGGAGAGACTGAGAGAAAATAGGTGAGAGGGAGAGAGTGAGAGAGCAAGAGAAATGGAGGGAGAATCTCCTCAATTGGACAGAGATGGAGAGAGAGTGATAGAGAGATGGAGAGACTGAGAGAAAATAGGTGAGAGGGAGAGAGTGAGAGAGCAAGAGATGGAGAGAAATGGAGGGAGAATCTCCTCAATTGCACAGAGATGGAGAGAGAGTGATAGAGAGATGGAGAGACTGAGAGAAAATAGGTGAGAGGGAGAGAGTGAGAGAGCAAGAGATGGAGAGAAATGGAGGGAGAATCTCCTCAATTGGACAGAGATGGAGAGAGAGTGATAGAGAGATGTGAAGAGAGATCCAAGAGAAAGGAAGGTGGAGAGTGAGGGAGAGGTAGAGTTTGAGAGTGAGGAAACCGATAAATGGAAAGATAAAGGTGAGGAGAGAGTAACAGAGCAGAAGAGAGAGAGAGAGAGATGGCGAGAGAGTGTGGGAAGGAAAATGAGAAATTAGAGGAAAAGAGCAGACACAGGGTGTACAGAAAGTGTGAAAAATGAATGAGAGACAGAGTGTCCGTCAGAGAGAGAGGGAAAGTCCGGGATATATGTGGGTAGAGAGAGAGGCAGATAGTGTGTGTGTGTGTGAGAGAGAGAGAGAGACATCAGCACACGTTCACAGTAAAGAAAGTCTCGCCATGTCAAACAGTCATTTAATTGGGTGCACAACCAGACAAAAGTAACTTTATCCCCGGGAGAATGAGTGGAGTCAGACATATAAAAACAGATTGCAGGTTAATGCCCAGATAAGCTTGATTAAAGATTAAAAGTTGCAGAGAGAAATCACCCAGTAATCCTCGTTGCAACCCATTGGACTCAATACAATGGTCCAAAAATATTATCACTGCCAATCAAACAATTTCATCAGCTCAACAGCAAACAGTGAAATGATCCACAAACTGCAGTGTTCAATGATTCAAGGAAGATTACAGAGCATGAGAGAGAACATAAAGACAGACAGAGAGTATTTGTTTAGCTTCTCTGCCATTGTCCTATGATGAGAGGCTGAGTAAATAGGACCTGTATTCTCTGGAGTTTAGAAGAATGAGAGGTGATCTCATTGAAACATATCAGATTCTAAAGGGACTGGATAGGGTGGACACTGAGAGATTATTTCCACTGGTCGGGAAATGAATGTCTCCCTTATCCCTTCCTAACCAGCTTATCCACCTGTCCTGTCAGCCTCAGGAATCAGTGAACATTCACTCCAAGGTCCCGCTGTTCACAGACACAGAGATAATGTTGGAGACAGTCATGTTGTTAGGTTCGATCAAAAGTGCAAATGACAAATGTTATCATAGTTTGATGTAATCCTGTGTACACAGAGGTACAAGAAATAGGTGTAGAGTGTGAAACACCAGGAGAGAGGGAGGAATATAGAAGGAGAGAGGGTAACAGTGAGAAAGGGAGAGATATGCATGGAGAGAGAAGTGGAGAGCTACTCTTACTGGTAATCTCTCTCCATCTCCGTCTTCCCCTCTCTCTTACTCACTCAATCAATCACTAGTTCCCCTCTCTGCTACTCTCTCCTTGTTTATTTCTCTCTCTGTACCCTCTTAATCTCAATCTCTCACTGTGTCATACCTTCCAGGATGCTGCACACAGCTTTGCGGGAATGCTGACGGACACTCTCCATCCCGATCTCTTCCTCTTTCTCTCTGGTAATCTCTCCCCATTGCTATCCTTCCCTCTCCCTGTTCTTCCCTCTCTATATCTATCCCTGTCTTTCTCACTGTTACTCTCTCCATCTGGATGGAGGAGGAGAAAGCGAGGCATATATAGAGGCAGCTTTACTCTGTATCTAACCCCACTCTGTACCTTCCCTGGGAGTGTTTTATAGAACAGTGAAGACAGAGATTTACTCAATAGCTAACTAATAGCTTGGCAGCATTTGATGGGACAGTGTGGACGGAGCTTTACTCTGTATCCCTGGAATTTAGAAGGGTAAGGGGTGATCTGATCAAAGTTTAAAGTGGTGGATGGTGTACCAATCAGGTGGAGTGCTTTGTCCTGGATGGTGTCGAGCCTCTGGAGTGTTGTAGATGTTACACTCATCCAGGCAAGTGGAGAGATACCATCACACACCTGACTTGTGTCTTGTAGGTGGTTGAAAGGCTTTGGGGAGTCAGGGGGTGAGTCACTTGTAGCCACAGTACTGATGTGATTACTTCAGCTCAGTTCCTGGTCAATGTCTCCCTAGGATGTTGATGCTGGGGGATTCAGCGATGGGATAATGCTTTGAATGCCATGGGGAGGTGGTTGGATTCTCTCTTGTTACAGATGGTCATTGCCTGTCTGTGTGTGTTTTTCTGTGCTCTGGGACCAATTTCCTCAATGGGAGGTCATAATGCTGCCTCATAACTGACTAGTTCACGAAAGGAATGCTGATGGAATGAACGGGACAGGGACAGAGTGGATACAACATTGGCTAAGGGACAGGACACAGAGAGTAGTGGTGAATGGTTGTTTCAGACTGGAGGGTGGTCTCTTTGACTGACATAATCTTATACACTTCTATTCAATCTCCCCTCTATCTACTTTGTTCTAAGGAGATCAAACCCAGCTTTTCCAACCTAACCTTGTAGCTAAAATCCCCCATCTCTGAAACCATTCTGGTAAATCTCTGCACCCTCTCAAGGAATCTCACATCCTTCCTAAAGTGTGGTGACCAGAACTGGACACAGTTCTCCAGTCGGGGCCGAAATAGAGCTTTATGAATGTTCAGCATAACCTCCCTGCTTTTGTACTGACTGTATACAGTGTACATTGTGGGACAGTGGTATTCCCCAGGGGTTTGGATTAGGACCACTGATCTTTTTGATATATATTAATGACTTGGACTTGGGTTTACAGGGCATAACTTCAACATTACACCATCTGCAATGTAATAAACAGAGAAGGGAATAGTAGTAGTAAATCTCTGTCTTCTCTGTTCTATAAAACACTGTCAGAGCAGGTACAGTGTGGGGTTCAGGAGGATAGAGGCAGTCTGGTGAAATGGTCAGACACATGGCAGGTTAACTTCAATGCTGAGAAATGTAAAATGATGTATTTAGGAAGGAAGGCTGAGGAGAAGTGATATAAACTAAATAGTACAATGTTAAAATGGGTGCTGGTTCAGAGAGATCTGGAATCTGGAGAGATCTGAGTCAGTTTTTATATCTGAAAGATTCAATTTGGGGCTTGGAGTCTTGTCAGTCGAATTGAGCTTCATCCTGAAAAGTGTTGGCAAACATGTTTGGAAATGTGTCAAAAGCTGTTTCCATTCAGACATTCCTGCATTGTGGAAGTGTGAGCTGTCTTTGCAGAGACAGGAAATAGAGTTGTTTGAATGGACCTGCAGGTTTTAGTTGATGCAATAAGGTGAGAATTTGAATTGTGTCCCTTCCAGATACACAGAATTGAAGGTATTTACAGAACACCACATGAGGTAGTTTACCAATGTCTGACAAACTTCAAAGTCTTCAGACACTTGGAAGAACAGGAGAAGGGAACAATATACAAAACCTGAGATAGTCAGGCAACAAACTGAATCTCTTTTTATGGGTTTTAATTTGAAGGCCTGAGTTGATGATTGAAAAGGCAGGAGTTCAAATCTCACACAGGGCTGTTGTGAATTTGAATTCTCTTTTTACGAAACAAAAACATAAATCTGGAATTAAAATACATTTAGGATGGAATGATTCACTCCTGTCTACTAGTGCAAAGCCCGTGTGTGTCTCAGTTTTGCTGTATTTATTAATGATTTAAGATGATGGGGTAGAATACAACATACCCAAGTTTACCAATGACACAAAAATAGGCAGCATTGTAAGCAGTGTAGCTGGAAGCAGAACAATGCAAAGAGATATCTGAAGTGAATGGGCAAAACTGTGGAAGAGAGATTTCAATGTCAGTAAAAAAGACTAGAACAGAGTACTTTATAAATGGTGTAAAGATAGAAACACTGGAGGTTGAAAGAGACTTTGGGGGGTCCATGTCCATTTGAGTGCAGCGTAGAGTTACCAGAATGATAACTGGACTCCAAGGGTTAAATTACGAGGTGATATTACACAAACTGGGGATTTATTCCCTGGAATTTAGGAGGATCAAGGTAATTTGTTCCAAGATGTAGAGATATTAAGGGGAACTGATGGCATAGTTTGGGAGAAACTATTTCAGCAGCTTGGGAACATAGGAACAGGAGTAGGCCATTCAGCCCATCGAGCCTGTTCCGCCATTCAATACGATCATGGCTGATCATCCACTTCAATGCCTTTTTCCCAGACTGAGTTTCCACAGCCCACTGGAGTAGAGAATTCCAAAGATTCACAACACTCTGAGTAAAGACATTTCTCCCCATCTCTGACCTCAGTGGCTTCCCCCTGATTTTGAAATTGTGTCCCCTGGTTCTAGACTCCCGAACCAAAGGAGACATCTTACCTGCATCTAACCTGTCTATCCCTTTAAGTATTTAGTATGTTTCAATAAGATCACCTCTCATTCTTCTAAAGTCCAATGAGTATAGGCCCAACCTGTTCAACCATTCCTCATAAGACAACCCCTTCATCCCAGGAATCAGCCGAGTGAACCTTCTCTGAACTGGTTCCAATGCATCCAGGCCTGACCATTTATCCACTTTCAAAGTTGCCAAACACCTTAATATTTCCCTCTCACTCTGTTTATCCCATCCAATATTTCACACTCCTCCTCTTTAACTACAATGTCTGCATCGTTCCCCCTCTTTTATAAAGAGGGAGACAAAGTATTTATTAAGAACCATACCCACATCTCCCACCTCCATACACACATTCCCTTTTTGGTCCCTAATACTCTATCCTTATTTATCCTCTTGCTCTTCATGTATTTATAAAACATCTTTGTGATTTCTTTGCTTTTAATGGTAATATTATTTTCCGGCCATTTCTTTGCTCTCCTAATTTGATTTTTAATTTCACCCTTGAACTTTCTACACTCCTCTCAGCTTTCTGTTGTATTGAGCTCTCGGTATCCGACATAAGCTTCCCTCTTGTGCCTTATCGTACCCGGTTTGATCCTTGACATCCAAGGGGCTCTAGATTTGGGAGTCCCACCCTGTTTGTCTTTGTGTGAACATATTTGATATCAACCCTCAGTAACTCTCACTGCTCTGACACTGATTGACCTTCAAGTAGCTGTTTCCAGTCCACTTTGCTAAAATCCCCCATCCCTGGATCCACCATCCCCTCTGCTCCTTACAAAGGACTCTCACATCCTTCCTAAAGTGTGGTCACCAGAATTGGATGCAGTGTTCTGGTCGTGGCCTAACCAGAGGTTTATAAACATACAGCATAACCTTCATGCTTTTGTACTCAAAATCTCTATTTATGAAGCCCAAGATCCCATATGCTTTGCTGACTACTTTCTCAATATGTCCTGCCACCTTCAAAGATGTATGTACATGTATCCCCAGGTCTCTCTGTCCCTGCACACTCCCTAGAACTGGGCCATTATGTCTGTATTCCCTCTCCCTATCCCTTCTGCCCATCTCACATTTCCCTGTATTAAATTCCTTCTGCCACTTGTCTGCCCATTCTGCTCACCTATCGATGTCCTGTTGTAGTCGATTGATGTCATCAACACTGTTTGCATCTCCTCCAAGTTTGTTATCTCCCCCTCTATCTCCCTCTTCACCTCTATCTCCCTCTTCACCTCTATCTCCCTCAACCCCCTCTATCTCTCTCTCCCCCTCTATCTCCCTCTCCCGCCTCTATCTCCCTCTCCCCCCTCTATCTCCCTCTCCCCCCTCTATCTCCCTCAACCCCCTCTATCTCCCTCTTCACCTCTATCTCCCTCAACCCCCTCTATCTCTCTCTCCCCCTCTATCTCCCTCTCCCGCCTCTATCACCCTCTCCCCCCTCTATCTCCCTCTCCCCCCTCTATCTCCCTCAACCCCCTCTATCTCCCTCTTCACCTCTATCTCCCTCAACCCCCTCTATCTCCCTCAACCCCCTCTATCTCCCTCAACCCCCTCTATCTCCCTCTCTCCCCTCTATCTCCCTCTCTACCCTCTATCTCCCTCTGCCCCCTCTATCGCCCTCTCCCCCCTCTATCGCCCTCTCCCCCCTCTATCTCCCTCTCTCCCCTCTATCTTCCTCTCCCCCATCTTTCTCTCTCTCCCCCATCTATCTCTCTCTCCCCCATCTATCTCTCTCTCCCCGCTCTATCTCTCTCTCTCCCCGCTCTATCTCTCTCTCTGCCCGCTCTATCTCTCTCTCTCCACCTCTATCTCTCTCTCTCCCCCTCTATCTCTCTCTCTCCCCCTCTATCTCTCTTCCCCCTCTAACTCTCTTCCCCCTCTCTGTCCCTCCATCTGTCTTTCCCTCTCTGTCACTCCCTCTCTCTCCTTCTATCTCTGTCTCTCTCTCTCTATCCCTCCATCTGTCTTTCCCTCCCTGACACTCCCTCTCTCTCCTTCTATCTCTGTCTCTGCCACTCCCTCTGTCTCCCTCTCTGTCCTTCCATCTGTCTTTCCCTCCCTATCCCTCCCTCTCTCTACTTCCATCTCTGCCTCTCTCTCTCTCTGTCCCTCCACCTGTCTACCACCCCCCATCCCACCCCCCGTCACTCGATCTCTCTCCTTCGATCTCTGTCTCTCTCTCTCTGTCCCTCCATCTGTCTTTCCCTCCCTGACACTCCCTCTCTCTCCTTCTCTCTCTGTCTCTCTCTCCGTCCCTCCATCTGTCTTTCCCTTGCTGTCTCTCCCTCTCTCTCCTTCTATCTCTGTCTATCTCCCTGTCCCTCCATCTGTCTTTCCCTCTCTGTCACTCCATCTCTCTCCTTCTCTCTCTGTCTCTCTCTCCCTGCCCCTCCATCTGTCTTTCCCTCTCTGTCTCTCCCTCTCTCTCTGTCTCTTTCTCTCTGTCTCTCCATCTGTCTTTCCCTCTCTGTCTATCCCTCTCTGACCTTGTATCTCTGTTTCCCTCTCTCTATCACTCCATCTGTCCTTCCATCTATGTCACTCCCCCTCTCTCTCCTTCTCTCTCTGTCTCTCTCTGTGTCCCTCTGTCAGTCTTTCCCTCCCAGACACTCCCTCTCTCTCCTTCCATCTCTGCCTCTCTCTCTGTCTTTCCATCTTTCTTTCCCTCTCTGTCTCACTCTCCCTCCTTCCATCTCTGCCTCTCTCTCTCTCTGTCTTTCCATCTTTCTTTCCCTCTCTGTCTCACTCTCCCTCCTTCCATCTCTGCCTCTCTCTCTCTCAGTCTTTCCATCTGTCTTTCCCTCCCTGTCACTCCATCTCTCTCCTTCCATCTCTGCGTCTCTCTCTCTCTCTGTCTCTCCAACTGTCTTTCCCTCTCTGGTTGACTAACAGGAAGCAGAGAGTGGGGATAAATGAGTGCTCTTCTGGTTGACAATCAGTCACTAGTGGTGTGCCTCAGGGATCGGTGTTGGGACCACAATTATTTACAATTTATATCGATGATTTGGAGTTGGGGACCACGTGTAGGGTGTTAAAGTTTGCAGATGACACTAAGATGAGTGGCAGAGCAAAGTGTGCAGATGACTGTGAAAGTTTGCAGAGGAACATAGATACATTGAGTGAGTGGGCAAAGGTCTGGCAGATGGAATACAATGTTAATAAATGTGAAGTTATTCATTTCGGTAGGAGTAACAGTAAAAAGGATTATTACTTGAATGGTAAAAAGTTGCAGCATGCTGCTATGCAGAGGGACCTGGGTGTCCTTGTGCATGAATCGCAAAAGGTTGGTCTGCAGGTACAGCAAGTAATTAGGAAGGCAAATGGAATTTTGTCCTTCATTGCGAAAGGGATTGAGTTTAAAAGCAGAGAGGTTATGTTGCAGCTGTATAAGGTACTGGTGAGGCCGCACCTGGAGTACTGTGTGCAGTTTTGGTCTCCTTACTTGAGAAAGGATGTACTGGCACTGGAGAGGGTGCAGAGGAGGTTCACTAGGTTGATTCCAGAGTGGAGGGGGTTGGCTTATGAGGAGAGACTGAGTAGATTGGGATTATATTCATTGGAATTCAGAAGAATGAGGGGGGATCTTATAGAAACTGAAATTGAAATATTATAGAAATTGAAATATTCTTCTGTCACTCTCTGTCCCTTGGGCAGTCCGTTTGTGTGTGTGTCTGTGCATGTCGGTCTCTGTGTCTGTGTGTCTGTGCATGTCGGTCTGTGTGTGTGGTTCTCTGTGTGTGGGTGTGTGTGTCTGGCTGTCTGTGTCTTAGCCTGTTTCTCTCTCCTCTCTCAGAACCTCAGTAAAACTCCACATACATCAATTTGCTATTTTAATTTGGCTGCTTTTGGTGATACCACAACTGCAGAGGGTGCACTTCCTTCTGCAGGCTGGTAGGAAACCCATATCCCGCTCTTTAACGGCATATTCTGTCTGCTTTGTATACTAAATTGATTAATCCCTAATAATTGATCAAATCTGACATTGATTACTGTTTGAAAGTCTCCAGGTTTACTTTCCTCCCAGGGCTGATTAAAAGTTCGAGTTTCCCTCAGTGTGTTGGAAATATCAAACCCTGATCCCACACCCAGTAAAGTATTTTACATGATGGGACGCTGCAAATGTTGTTATACTCAGTGCGCACGGTACCTTCATGTTGTAATAAGATGTTATAATCTCTATTCAGATAACTCTCATGCCACAGGGGCAAAATTTCACTGGGTCAACATTCTGACCAAACACTAAAACATTACAGAAAGCGAAGCTCACAAATTCAACACAAGTTTCCTTTTCTGTGTCTCGCTGGTCTGTTCTAATTTTCTGTTGGGTGACATCAGTCTAGATTTTGTGTTCAGACCTGAACCCACAAACGTATAACTCAGAGGCAGGATTATTACCCACTGAGCTACAGCTGGCTCCAATGTTCCCAGAAAATTTAGTTGTTGTGCACGGCAAGTTTTTTTTGTCCCACGTGCAGTCCCTTTAAATTTTTAAGAATCTTCGAAGACGTGTGTTATTTATCAGGGAACAGGACCTGCGTGGCACCTTCCAGGCTGCTGCACACAGCTTTGCAGGGACACTGACCGACACTCTCCATCCCAATCTCTTCCTCTCTGGTAATCTCTCCCCATTGCGATCCTTCCCTCTCTCTGTTATTCCCTCTCTATATCTATCCCTGTCTTTCTCACTGTTACTCTCTCCATCTGGATGGAGGAGGAGAAAGAGAGGCATATACAGAGGCAGCTTTACTCGGTATCTAACCCCACACTGTACCTGTCCTGCGAGTGTTTTATAGAACAGAGAGGACAGAGATTTGCTCTGTAGATAACTCCATTCTGTACTTGGCTTGGCAGCATTTGAAGGGACAGTTTAGACGGAGCTTTACTCTGTATCCCTGGAATTTTGAAGTGTCAGGGGTGTTTAGTTTAGTTTAATTTAGAGATTCAGCACTGAAACAGGCCCTTCGGCCCACCGGGTCTGTGCCGACCATCAACCACCCATTTCTACTAATCCTACACTAATTCCATATTCCTACCACATCCCCACCTGTCCCCATATTTCCCTACCACCCACCTATACTAGGGGCAATTGCTAATGGCCAATTTACCGATCAACCTGCAAGTCTTTGGCATGTGGAAGGAAACCGGAGCACCCGGAGGAAACCCACGCAGACACAGGGAGAACTTGCAAACTCCACACAGGCAGTACCCAGAATTGAACCCGGGTCGCTGGAGCTGTGAGGCTGCGGTGCTAACCACTGCGCCACTGTGCTGGGTGAATTGATCAAAGTTTACAAGACAATACTGGAAAGTGATGGGGTAGATAGAGAGAAACTCTTCTCACTGGTTGGAGGAGTCTCGGACGAGGGGCACAGTCGAAAAATCGAACATTAGTCGAAGACCCTTTCAAGGGTGAAATTTATTAACACTTCTACGCACAAAGGATGGTGGAATTTTGGAATTGTCTTCCACAAATGACCCCTCCCTATCTCTGCAATCTCCTCCAGCTCCACAATCCACCAATATCTGCCATCCTCTAACTCTGACCTCTTGAACATCCCCAATTTGAATCGTTCCAGCATTGGTGGCCGTGCCTTCAAGCTGCCAAGGCCCTAACTCTGGAATTCCTTTCCCAAACCTCACCGTCTCACTAACTCTCTTTCCTCTTTGAAGATTCTCCCTCAAACCAACTTCTGACCAAGTTTTTGGTCATCTGGTCTAATATCTCCTGAAGTGACTCAGTGTCAAATTTTTATTTTCTTGATTCATTTGTTGGATGTGTGCGTTAGTGGCCAGGACAGCATTTATTGCCCATTCACAATTGCCCTTGAGAAGGTGGTGTTGAGCCTCCTTCTTGAACCGCTGCAGTCCATGTGGGGTAGGTACACCCACAGTGCTGTTAGGAAGGGAGATCCAGGATTTTGACCCAGTCACAGTGAAGGAGCAGCGATATAGTTCCAAGTCAGGATGGTGTGTGACTTAAGGGAAACTTGCAGGTGGTGGTGTTCCCATACGTGTTTCCTGTTTGTTTGCTCTCTCTCCCCCTCCTTCTTTCCAGACCTCCCTGTCCTCCTGTCCCTCTGTGTTATGAGAACCGAAGAACAGAAGGAAGTGGGTGCAGGAACAGAGAGACCTGGGGATGTCTGTGCACAAATTGAAGGTGGCAGAGCTAGTTGAGAAAGTGGTTAAAAGGCATATGGGATCCTAGGCTTTGTAAATAGAGGCTTAGAGTATAAAAGCAAGGAGGTTATGATGAAGCTTTATAAAACACTGCTTCATCCTCAACTAGTATTGTGTCCAATTCTGGACACCGTACTTTCGGAAGGATGTGGGGGCTTTAGAGAGGATGCAGAAAAGATTCACGAGCAAGGTTCCCGGGATGAGGGACTTCAGTTACCTGGATAGATTGGAGAAACTGGTGTTGTTCTCCATAGAGAAGAGAAACTTGAGATGAGATTTGATAGAGGTGTTCAAAATCATGAGGGGTCCGGACAGAGTAGATGTAGGAGTAGGAATGCAGCACATAGGACATTCCAGACCCATTTCTGTTCAGTGTTTACTTAAACAAGCGAATTGACCATTTAATATTTTTAACTTACTTAACCCTTGTGTTCCCACAAAGATCAAGCCAGCAAATTCAACAGTGGCCACTTTGACTTCATCCCATCGTGTCTTATGTACATTCTCACAGGATTGCAGGTATAACTGTAGTCATAAAATTCAGCTGAAAATTGATCAGTTACATTGTTATTTCAGTCCATATTTACAGTACACACGGTACCTTACTGTTGTAATAAAGTCATATAGTGTCTATTCATCCCACTGGGGCAAAATGTCACTGGTTCAACATTCTCACCAAATACTAAAGCATTCTACAATACAAGACTCACAAATTCAACACAAGTTTCCTTTTCTGAGTCTCACTGGTCTGTTCTGATTCTCTGAGGGATTACTGATGCTTATCCTCCACATGAGCAGTCGTCCTAATCCCGTGTGCCTGTCCTGCTCCCAAACCCGGCATCCACTTATGCTGAGGCAAGTGATACAGGAGCGTCTCAGTGACTGAGGCAGGTGAGTCTTGAGGCTGAACCGGGCACAGCCGGGTTAATCCGACATTCCGGGGAATGTTTAAACTGAACTGTACTCTGTATCTAACCCGTGCTGTACCTTCTCTGAGAGTGTTTGATGGGGCAGTGCAGACGAGGAGAGTTATTCCTTACCCATTTTAAATATAGAGAAGTGAATATCCAAGAGATTGTTTTAAATGTGATGAGGGTTTCTGCCTCTACCATCCTTTAGAGTCATAGACAGATACGGCACTTATACAGGCCCTTCGGCCCGCCCAGTCTGTGCCGTCCATCAACCACCCATTTTATACTAATCCTTTCAGGCAGTGAGTTCCAGACACCCACCAGCCACACCCAATAGCCTCCATTTTAAACATCCAGCAAGCTATTCCACTGTGGGAGCCATCACACCCAAACAGACATAGACACACACACACACACACACACACACACACACACACACACACACACACACACACACACACACACACACACACACACACACACACAATGATATTGGTTGTGCAAATTTGATGCTGGCTTATTGGTTAATTTTTAAATCAGTGATTGATAGATTCTTGTTAACCAAAGCTATTAAGAGATAAGGGGCAAAGGCAGGATATATGGTGTAAGTTACATCACAGATCAGCCAAGATCTCATTTGATGCCGGAACAGGATTGTGTGGTTGAATTGCATCTTCCTCTTCCAATATCCCCTGTGAAGTATCCTTCCATCTCTTTTAGTCACCCTGTCAGTCCATGTCTCTCTGTTTCTCTTTTACTGTCTCTCTCTCTCTCTGTCTCTATCAGACAGTGTAGAGTGAGATTCACTCTGTATCCACCCCATGATGTTCCTGCCCTGGGAGTGTGTGATGGGACAGTGTAGAGGGAAATTTACTCTGTGTCAAACCCAACATTGTGCTTGGCTTGGGAATATTTAATGGGACAGTGTAGCTGGAGATTTACTCTGTATCCCTGGAATTTTGAAGGCTCAGGTGTGATTTGATGATTGTTTTCAAGATAATAAGGGAAACTGATAGGGTGGACAGAGAGTAACAATTCCCACTGGCTGCAGAGTCTGGAACATGGGGGCATAGTCTAAAAATATAAACCTAGTCTAAAAACCTTTCAGGAGTGAAATGAAGAAACACTTCAACACACCAGGTGTGGTATCAGTTTGGAACTCTCTTCCACAATCAGCAATTGATGCTGAGACACTTGTTAATTTTTAAATCTGAGTTTGATAGATTTTTGTTAACCAAAGGTATTAAGGGACAAAGATAGGTACATGGAGTGAGATCACACATCATCCATGAGCTCATTGAATGACAGAACAGGGTTGAGGGGCCAAATGGCCTCCTCCTCTTCCTCTGTCCTCCGACAAATATCCTGCTATCACTCTCTGTGTCTTGGCCCCTGTCTCCCTCTTTGTCTCTCTGTCTGTCTGTCTGTCTGTCTCTCTCTCTCTCCTCTCATCTGTGGAAATCCACACACATCAGTCAGCCATTTTAGGTTCATTTTCAGTGGCCATTTTATGTCACCACAACACTGGGACATTTATCGCTGTCTATCCCAAACCATCTCTCTTTGTAGTCTATTTGTGTTCTCCTCACAGCTTATTGTCCCACCTAACCTAGTATCTCTCTCCTTTGCTCCGTCTCACTCACGCACTCTCCCCCATCTCTCTCCCCCCATTTCTCTCTCCACCTCTGCCCCCCCCCCCCACCACCACTCTGCAATCTCTCTTTAAGTGTCCTGTTATCACATCCTTTATTACAGATTCGAACATTTTCCCTTTGACTGATGTTAGACGAACAGGTCTTTAGTTCCCCATTTTCTCTCTCCTTCCTTTTGTAAATAGTGGGGTTACATTTGCTACCTTCTAATCTGCCTCTCTCACACTGCCTCTGTCCCTCGCTATCTGTCTTTCCCACCCCCTCTCTCTCTCTCGCTCTCCCTCTCTCTCTTTTTCTCTCTCTCGCTCGATCTCTCCCTCTCTCTACCTCTGTCCACGTCTCAATTTGTGCCTCCCTCACACCATCTCTCCCGCTCTCTGTCTCTCTCTAGCTCTCTGTCTGCCTCTCTATGTCTGCCTCTCTGTGTCTCCTTCTCTCTCTGTGCCTCTCTCACTCTCTATCTGTCTCTCCCCCAGCACTCACTCTCTGTCTCTCCCTCTCTCTCTTTCGCTGCCTCTGTCCACCTCTCAGTTTGTGTCTCCCCCACACCATCTCTCCCTCCCTCTCTCTCTGTCTCTCTCTGCCTCTCTCTCTCTGCATCTCTCTCTCTCTGCCTCTCTCTCTCTGACTCTCCCTCTCTATCTCTCCCTCTCTCTCTTTCACTGCCTCTGTCCACGTCTCAGTTTGTGTCTCCCCCACACCATCTCTCCCTCCCTCCCTCCCTCCCCCTCTCTCTCTCTTTCTCCCTCTCTCCCTCCCTCTCTGTCTCTGTCTCAGAGTTACAGCTCAGATGATTAACCTCTTTATCCATGTGTTATGAACACGGGACTTTGTCTCTCTCCCATTTTCTAGGATGTTGCCAGGACTGGAGAATTGTAGCTATGAGGATAGGCAGGGGTTGTTGTCCTTGGAACAGAGAAGGCTGAGGGGAGATCTGATTGAAATGTACAAAATTTTGAGGGTCCTGGATAGAGTGGAGGTGAAGGGCAGAGAACCATAGCAGAAAGGTCAGTGACGAGGGTGCATAGATTTAAAGTGATTGGTCGATAAATTAGAGGGGAGTTGAGGAAAATCTTTTTCACCCAGAGGGTCGCGATGGTCTGGAACTCACTGCCTGAAAGGGTAGTTGAGGCAGAGACCCTCAACTCATTCAGAAGGAGTCTGGATAGGCAGCTCAAGTGCGGTAAGCTGCAGTGCTCGGACCAAATGCTGGAAGGTGGGATGAGAATAGGTTGATCGTTTTTCGGCTGGCACAGAGAGAATGGGTGAAGTGGCTGCTTTCTGTGCCTTAAAATGTCTATGTTGCCCTCGCGAACTCTATTTTTCCCTCTGTTACCCTGTGAATCTCAGTCTCTCCCTCTCTGTTACCCTCTGAATCCCTGTCTCTCCCTCTCTGTTACCCTCTGAATCCCAATCTCTCCCTCTCTGTCACCCTCTGAATTCCAGTCTCTCCCTCTCTGTTACCCTCTGAATCCCTGTCTCTCCCTCTCTGTTACTCTCTGAATCCCAGTCTCTCCCTCTCTGTTACCCTCTGAATCCCTGTCTCTCCCTCTCTGTTACCCTCTGAATCCCAGTCTCTCCCTCTCTGTCACCCTCTGAATTCCAGTCTCTCCCTCTCTGTTACCCTCTGAATCCCAGTCTCTCCCTCTCTGTTACCCTCTGAATCCCAGTCTCTCCCTCTCTGTCACCCTCTGAATTCCAGTCTCTCCCTCTCTGTTACCCTCTGAATCCCAGTCTCTCCCTCTCTGTCACCCTCTGAATTCCAGTCTCTCCCTCTCTGTTACCCTCTGAATCCCAGTCTCTCCCTCTCTGTTACCCTCTGAATTCCAGTCTCTCCCTCTCTGTCACCCTCTGAATTCCAGTCTCTCCCTCTCTGTTACCCTCTGAATTCCAGTCTCTCCCTCTCTGTTATCCTCGAAATTCCATCTCTCTCCTTCTCTCTCTGTCTCTCACTCTGTCCCTCCATCTGTCTTTCCCTCTCTGTCTCTCCGTCTCTCTCCTTCTATCTCTGTCTCTGCCTCTCTCTCTGTCTCGCTCTCTGTCACTCCATCTGTCTTTCCCTCTCTGTCTCTCCCTCTGTCTCCTTCTATCTCTGTCTCTATCTCTCTGTCTCTCCATCTGCCTTCCCTCCCTATCAATCCCTCTCTCTCCTTCCATCTCTGCCTCCCTCTCTGTCCCTGCATCTGTCTTCCCACCCCCACCCCCATCATTCCATCTCTCTCCTATCTCTGTTCCTCTCTCTGTATCCCACCATCTGTCCTTCCCTCCATGTCACTCCATCTCTCTACCTGTCTCTCTCTCTCTTTCCCTCCCTGACACTCCCTCTCCCTCCTTCTCTCTCTGTCCCTCCATCTGTCTTTCCCTCTCCGTTTCTCCCTCTCTCTCCTTCTCTCTCTGTCTCTCACTTTGTCCCTCTGCCTGTCTTTCCCTCCCTATCAATCCCTCTCTCTCCTTCCATCTCTGCCTCTCTCTCTGTCCCTGCATCTGTCTTCCCACCCCCATCATTCCATCTCTCTCCTATCTCTGTTCCTCTCTCTCTATCCCACCATCTGTCCTTCCCTCCATGTCACTCCATCTCTCTACCTGTCTCTCCCTCTCTTTCCCTCCCTGACACTCCCTCTCCCTCCTTCTCTCTCTGTCTCTCTCTCTGTCCCTCCATCTGTCTTTCCCTCTCCGTCTCTCCCTCTCTCTCCTTCTATCTCTGTCTCTCTCTCTCTATCCCTCAATCTGTCCTTCCTTCCCTGTCACTCCCTGTCTCTCCTTCTCTCTCTGTCTCTCTTTCTCTGTCCCTCCATCTGACTTTCCCTCCCTGTCACTCCCTCTCTCTCCTTCCATCTCTGCCTCTCTCTCTCTGTCTCTCCATCTGTCTCTCCCTCTCTGTCTCTCCCACACTCTCCTTCTCTCTCTGTCTTTCTCACTCTGTCTCTCCGTCAGTCACCCCATCACACGCTCTCTCTCTTTCTGTCTCTGTCACACTCTCTCTATCCCTCCATCTGTCCTTAACTCCCTGCCTCTCCATCTCGCTCCTTCTCACTCTGCCTCTCTCTCTCTGTCTCTCCATCTGTCCTTCCCTCCCTGTCACACCGTCTCTCTCCTTCTCTCTCTGTCTCTCTCTCTCTGTCCCTTCTTCTGCCTTTCCCTCCCTGTCACTCCCTCTCTCCCCTTCTATCTATGCCTCTCTCTCTGTCTCTCTCTCTCTGTCCCTCTCTCTCTGTCCCTCCATCTGTCTTTCCCTGTCTGTTTCTCCCTCTCTCTCCTTCCATCTCTGCCTCTCTCTCTCTTTGTCCCTCCATCTGTCTTTCCCTCCCTGTCACTCCCTCTCTCTCCTTCCATCTCTGCCTCTCTCTGTCTCTGTCTCTCCAACTGCCTTTCCCTCTCTGTCTCGCCCAATCTCTCCTTCGCTCTCTGTCTCTACCTCTCTCTCTGTCTCTCTCTCTGTCCCTCCATCTGTCTTTCCCTCCCTGTCACTCCCTCTCTCTCCTTCCATCTCTGCCTCTCTCTGTCTCTGTCTCTCCAACTGCCTTTCCCTCTCTGTCTCGCCCAATCTCTCCTTCGCTCTCTGTCTCTCTCTCTCTCTGTCTCTCTCTCTGTCCCTCCATCTGTTGTTCCCTCTCTGTCTCTCACTCTCTCTCCTTCTCTCTCTGTCTCTCTCTCACTGTCTCTCCATCTATCTTCCCCACCCCCTGTCACCCCCTCTCTCTCCTTCTATCTCTATCACTGCCTCTCTCTCTGTCTCTCTCTCTGTCTCTCCATCTGTCTTTTCCTCCCTGTCACTCCCTCCATCCCCTTCTATCTCTGCCTCTCTCTCTGTCTCTCTCTCTGTCCCTCCATCTGTCTTTCCCTGTCTGTTTCTCCCTCTCTCTCCTTCCATCTCTGCCTCTCTCTCTCTCTCTGTCCCTCCATCTGTCTTTCCCTCTCTGTCTCTCACTCTCTCTCATTCTCTCTCTGTCGCTCCATCTGTCTTTCCCTCTCTGTCTCTCACTCTCTCTCCTTCTATCTCTGTCTCTCTCTATCCCTAAATCTGTCTTTCCTTCTCTGTCTCTCCCTCTCTCTCCTTCTATCTCTGTCTCTCTCTCTGTCCCTCCATCTGTCTTTCCCTCTCTGTCTCTCACTCTCTCTCCTTCTATCTCTGTCTCTCTCTATCCCTAGATCTGTCTTTCCTTCTCTGTCTCTCCCTCTCTCTCCTTCTATCTCTGTCTCTCCATCTGTCCTTGCCTCCCCGACACTCCCTCTCTCTCCTTCTATCTCTGTATCTCTCTCTGTCTCTCCATCTCTCTCCTTCTATCTCTGTCTCTCCATCTGTCTTTCCCTCTCTGTCTCTCCCTCTCTCTCCTTCTGTCTCTGTCTCTCTCTCTCTGTCCCTCTGTCTGTCCATCAGGCTCCTCGATGTCACACTCGGTCAAGCACTGCCTTGATGTTAAGGTCAGTCTCTCTTCCCAGTAGCAGACAGGAGTGAATCGTTCCCTTTGACCCGTTGTACACTGAATAAGCTGTGCTTTTTCACAGCCTGATACAGGACTGTACACGGCCGATTAATGTAGCCCATCAAACACTCCCAGAACAGGTTCAGCACAGCTTAGGAACAGAGTACAGTTCCTTCAACATTCTCTCTCTGTCTCTCCCTCCTGCTATCTCTGACATTAGGACCGAGACAGAGGGAGAGAGGGTTAGTTATGAAGGCAGAGAGAGGGCTGTAGAGAGGGACAAATTTGGAGAGAGAGAGGTTGTTGAGGTGGATGAAAAGGATAATGTAAGATATATCAATTTGATGTAATCCTTCACTGCTGTGGACACAAACATATAAGAGATAGATATGGAGAGAAAAAAACGTCGGGAGAGGGGGAAATGTCGATGATGTTGGGGCCCAGGCAGATACTTTTGATGATCCAGAAGAAATAGCCTCCATTTTAAACATCCAGTAAGCTATTCCACTGTGGGAGCCATCACACCCTCATGATATTGTTTGTAGAAATTTCATGCTGGATTATTGGTTAATTTTTAAACCTGTGATTGATAGATTCTTGTTAAACAAAGATAGTAAGAGATAAGGGGCAAAGGCAGGATATATGGTGTAAGATAGATCACAGATCAGCCCTGATCTCATTGAATGCCGGAACAGGGTTGTGGGGTTAAATTACATCCAATATCCGATGTTAAATATCCTTCTTTCTCTGTCAGTCACCCTGTCAGTCTATGTCTCTCTGTCTAAACTAAATGGTACAATGTTAAAATGGGTGAAGGAACAGAGAATCCTTCCCCATCCAGGAGCTGACCGTGTCTCTCTCTCTCTCTCTCTTTCTACCCCCTCTCTCACTCCCCCCTTTTTACTCTCTCTCTTTCTCTTTCAATCCTGATCCTGACTTTTCTCGGAATCCTTCTTGGTTGAATAGTACCCTGAAATGTTTCAGTCTCACTGTTACCAGGAACAAGTCACATTTCTGTGGTATTTTCGATATCTTAATGATTCAATTTGGAGCTTGGATTGTGTCAGGTAAATGTGGTTTCTCATTCAGACATTTCTGCATTGTGGAACTGTCAGTTATCTGTGCAGGGACAGGATATCGGGGTGTCTGAATGGAGTTGAAGATTTTGGTTGCTTGAATAGGGTGTGAATTAGATTGTGGATTGTGTCCCTGAAGGTATTTGAGCCGATGACCTGAGAGAATGAAGTGGTTTACCAATGTCTGAATAACATCAAAGTCTTCAGACACATGAAAGAACAAGATTGGAGACACTACACAAAAGCTGAGACAGTCAGGTCACAACAGGAGGAAGGTGAATGTCTTTTACAGTTTGTAATCTGAAAGCCTGAGGTAATGACTGAAAAAGTCGGAGTTCAAATCCCACATTGGGCTCTTGTGAATTTGAATTTCTCTGAAAATAAAAAATAACTCTGGAATAATAAATCCTCCAGGATGAAATGATTCAATCTCACTGCTCTGACACTGATTTACCTTCAAGTAGCGTTTTCCAGTCCACCTTTTCTAAATCGCCTTCCACCGGCCCAGCTTCATTCCCTAAAACTAAGTGTCAAACTGACCCATCTCTTGTTGACCTTGCTACGTACTGGCCTAAAAAACTTCCCCTGAATGTATATTTAGAATTCAGTATCCTTGATACCTTTTACACTAGTCTCAGTTATCAATGCACTAGTTAGGTCTGCACTAGACCCTGTCTCTGTTTATATTACACATGGACCTGTCTCTGCTATAAAAATGGTTTAAAAAGTGGAGAGCAAACCCTCCAATTTATACACTCGATCCGAAGAAATAGGAGCAGGAGTAGGCCATTCAGCCTCTTGAGCCTGTTCTGTCAGTCAATATGATCATGATTGATCTGATAGTGACTTTAACTCCATTTTCCTGCCTGCCCCCCATAACCCTTGACTCCCTTGTAAATTCATTGACCCAACCTCCACTGCTCTCTGGGGAAGAGAATTCCAAAGCCTAACCAACCTCTGGGAGAAAGAAGTCTTCCTTAGCTCAGTCTTAAATGGCAGACCCTTTATTTTTCAACGGTGCCCCCTAGTTCAAGACTCCTCCACAAGGGAAACATCCTCCCAACATCCGCCCTGTCAAGTCCCCTCAGAATCTTGTATGTTTCAATAAGATCACCTCTCATTCTTCTAAACTCCAATGAGTTTAGGCCCAACCTGTTCAACTATTCCTCATAAGACAACCCCTTCATCCCAGGAATCAGCCGAGTGAACCTTCTCTGGACTGATTCCAATGCATCCAGGCCTGACCATTTATTCACTTTCAAAGATGCTAAACACCTTAATATTTCCCTCTCACCCTGTTTATCCCATCCAATATTTCACACTCCTCCTCTTTAACTACAATGTCTGCATAGTTCCCCCTCTTTTATAAAGAGGGAGACAAAGTATTCATTAAGAACCATGCCCACATCTCCCACCTCCATACACACATTCCCTTTTTGGTCACTAATGCTCTATCCTTAGTTATCCTCTTGCTCTTCATGTATTTATAAAACATCTTTGTGCTTTCCTTGATTTTACTTGGTAATATTATTTTCCGGCCATTTCTTTGCTCTCCTAATTTTCTTTTTAATTTCACCCCTGCACTTTCTTCACTCCTCTCAGCTTTCTGTGGGATTGAGCTCTCGGTATCTGACATAAGTTTCCCTTTTGTGCCTTATTCTACCTGGTTTGATTCTTGCTATCTAAGGGGCTCTAGATTTGTCTTGATTTGTTTGTCTTTGTGGGAAAATATTTGTTCTCAACCCTCTCAGGGAGTCGAGGGTTCTGCAGAGCAGGCCTGAAAGAGGAGTTGAGTGTTGGGACAGATCAGTCATGATCTTATTGAATGGCAGGGCAGGCGCGAGGGGCTGAATGGCCTACTCCTGCTCCTACTTCTTGTGTTCCTGTGTCCAGTTCAATATCTCCTTTAGTGACTTGGTGCCAAATTGTTATTATTTTTTATTCATTTGTTGGATGTGTTCATTACTGGCTCTGCCAGCATTTTATTGCCCATCACCAATTGCCGTTGAACCTTCTTGAACCGCTGCAGTCCATGTGGGGTAGGTACACCCACAGTGCTGTTAGGAAGTGAGATCCAGGATTTTGACCGAGTGACAGTGAAGGAATGGTGATATAGTTCCAAGTCAGGATGGTGTGAGACTGGAAGGGAAACTTGCAGGTGGTGGTGTTCCCATATGTGTTTCCTGTTTGTTTGCTCTCTCTCCCCCTCATTATTTCTAGACCTCCCTGTCCTCCTGTCCCTCTCTGTCATGGGAACTTGAGAACAGAAGGAAGTGGGTGCAGGAACAGAGAGACCTGGGGATGTCTGTGCACAAATTGATGGTGGCAGAGCTAGTTAAGAAAGTGATTAAAAGGCATTTGGGATCCTAGGCTTTGTGACTGGAGGCTGAGAGTATAAAAGCAAGGAGGTTATGATGAAGCTTTAGAAAACACTGCTTCATCCTCATCTAGTATTGTGTCCAATTCTGGACACCGTACTTTCGGAAGGATGGGGAGGCATCAGAGAGGATGCAGAAAAGATTCACGAGCAAGGTTCCAGGATGAGGGACTTCAGTTGCGTGGATAGATTGGAGAAGCTGGGGTTGTTCTCTGTGTCTTTCTCTGTCTTCCTCTCTCTATCTCTCCCTCCTGCTATCTCTGACACGAGGAGAGAGACAGAGGGAGAGAGGGTTGGTTATGAAGCCAGGAGAAAAAGACCAACAAATTGAGCAACCATTTCAGTCAGAGAAAAGCCAATAACAATCACAAGCTGATGGAGGGACGGGAAATCGTTTACGAAGGGACAGAGTATCTGATCACACCCGGGATGGTGTAATGGATGCCAACAAAGCCCCATTTCAGCCTGCAATATGAAAAGGAGGGAGAGAGAGCTGAGAGGGAATGAGTTAATTTTGACTGAGTTAATGAGGGGGCAATGGCGTCCTGCGGCTCCCACAATGCCCCGCGAGTGGGAAAGGCCCCTTTCTGCGGTACAGGCCGCGCTGCACTCTGGGAGGATGCTCCGCACATGCGCATCCCCACAAGAGCGTTAACCGCCGCTTTTTTATATTGTCCCCCGGCTCAGACGTTCAACTTTCCTCCATTGAGATCGACAGCTGAAGCCGCTTCTCCTTTTCCTTTCAGCTGCTGTTTGCGGAAATAAGCGGCCGGCGGGTGACGTCGCGCAAACATGGCGGCTGATGACACCACCCTCCCGCCAGGGCGTCAGTGAGGTCTCATTGGCTGCCTCGCCCCACGTGTCTGGAGGTCAAGGGGTTAAAAGCTGCCTCTGTCTTCCGCGCAGCCGCGCTTTGGGCGACTTTTAACCCCGCCCCTGGGGTGGGGGAGGGGGAGTCAGCACCAGACTCTTAAAGGGACCCTGCACCACCAGAACTGTCCCAAACTCTTAAAGGGACCCAACATGGACAGAAAGAGCAAGAGAGTTGGAGAGCAAGTAATAGAGAGGGAAATAGTAAAGAGAGAGTGATGGGGAGAGAGAGAGGAAGAACTGAGCTTGAAAGAATCATAGAGAGATGGAGAGACTGAGAGAAAATAGGTGAGAGGGAGAGAGTGAGAGAGCAAGAGATGGTGAGAAATGGAGGGAGAATCTCCTCAATTGGACAGAGATGGAGAGAGAGTGATAGAGAGATGGCGAGACTGAGAGAAAATAGGTGAGAGGGAGAGAGTGAGAGAGCAAGAGAAATGGAGGGAGAATCTCCTCAATTGGACAGAGATGGAGAGAGAGTGATGGAGAGATGTGAAGAGAGATCCAAGAGAAAGGAAGGTGGAGAGTGAGGGAGAGGTAGAGTTTGAGAGTGAGGAAACAGATAAATGGAAAGATAAAGGTGAGGAGAGAGTAACAGAGCAGAAGAGAGAGAGAGAGAGATGGCGAGAGAGTGTGGGAAGGAAAATGAGAAATTCGAGGAAAAGAGCAGACACAGGGTGTACAGAAAGTGTGAAAAATGAATGAGAGATAGAGTGTCCGTCAGAGAGAGAGGGAAAGTCCGGGATATTTGTGGGTAGAGAGAGAGGCAGATAGTGTGTGTGTGTGTGTGAGAGAGAGAGAGACATCAGCACACGTTCACAGTAAAGAAAGTCTCGCCATGTCAAACAGTCATTTAATTGGGTGCACAACCAGACAAAAGTAACTTTATCCCCGGGAGAATGAGTGGAGTCAGACATATAAAAACAGATTGCAGGTTAATGCCCAGATAAGCTTGATTAAAGATTAAAAGTTGCAGAGAGAAATCACCCAGTAATCCTAGTTGCAACCCATTGGACTCAATACAATGGTCCAAAAATATTATCACTGCCAATCAAACAATTTCATCAGCTCAACAGCAAACAGTGAAATGATCCACAAACTGCAGTGTTCAATGATTCAAGGAAGATTACAGAGCATGAGAGAGAACATAAAGACAGACAGAGAGTATTTGTTTAGCTTCTCTGCCATTGTCCTATGATGAGAGGCTGAGTAAATAGGACCTGTATTCTCTGGAGTTTAGAAGAATGAGAGGTGATCTCATTGAAACATATCAGATTCTAAAGGGACTGGATAGGGTGGACACTGAGAGATTATTTCCACTGGTCGGGAAATGAAAGTCTCCCTTATCCCTTCCTAACCAGCTTATCCACCTGTCCTGTCAGCCTCAGGAATCAGTGAACATTCACTCCAAGGTCCCGCTGTTCACAGACACAGAGATAATGTTGGAGACAGTCATGTTGTGAGGTTAGATCAAAAGTGCAAATGACAAATGTTATCATAGTTTGATGTAATCCTGTGTACACAGAGGTACAAGAAATAGGTGTAGAGTGTGAAACACCAGGAGAGAGGGAGGAATATAGATGGAGAGAGGGTAACAGTGAGAAAGGGAGAGATATGCATGGAGAGAGAAGTGGAGAGCTACTCTTCCTGGTAATCTCTCTCCATCTCCGTCTTCCCCTCTCTCTTACTCACTCAATCAATCACTGGTTCCCCTCTCTGCTACTCTCTCCTTGTTTATTTCTCTCTCTGTACCCTCTTAATCTCAATCTCTCACTGTGTCATACCTTCCAGGATGCTGCACACAGCTTTGCGGGAATGCTGACCGACACTCTCCATCCCGATCTCGTCCTCTTTCTCTCTGGTAATCTCTCCCCATTGCTATCCTTCCCTCTCCCTGTTCTTCCCTCTCTATATCTATCCCTGTCTTTCTCACTGTTACTCTCTCCATCTGGATGGAGGAGGAGAAAGCGAGGCATATATAGAGGCAGCTTTACTCTGTATCTAACCCCACTCTGTACCTTCCCTGGGAATGTTTTATAGAACAGAGAAGACAGAGATTTACTCAATAGCTAACTAATAGCTTGGCAGCATTTGATGGGACAGTGTAGACGGAGCTTTACTCTGTATCCCTGGAATTTAGAAGGGTAAGGGGTGATCTGATCAAAGTTTAAAGTGGTGGATGGGGTACCAATCAGGTGGAGTGCTTTGTCCTGGATGGTGTCGAGCCTCTGGAGTGTTGTAGATGTTACACTCATCCAGGCAAGTGGAGAGATACCATCACACACCTGACTTGTGTCTTGTAGGTGGTTGAAAGGCTTTGGGGAGTCAGGGGGTGAGTCACTTGTAGCCACAGTACTGATGTGATTACTTCAGCTCAGTTCCTGGTCAATGTCTCCCCAGGATGTTGATGCTGGGGGATTCAGCGATGGGATAATGCTTTGAATGCCATGGGGAGGTGGTTGGATTCTCTCTTGTTACAGATGGTCATTGCCTGTCTGTGTGTGTTTTTCTGTGCTCTGGGAACAATTTCCTCATGGGGAGGTCATAATGCTGCCTCATAACTGACTAGTTCACGAAAGGAATGCTGATGGAATGAACGGGACAGGGACAGAGTGGATACAACATTGGCTAAGGGACAGGACACAGAGAGTAGTGGTGAATGGTTGTTTCAGACTGGAGGGCGGTATCTTTGACTGACATAATCTTATACACTTCTATTCAATCTCCCCTCTATCTACTTTCTTCTAAGGAGATCAAACCCAGCTTTTCCAACCTAACCTTGTAGCTAAAATCCCCCATCTCTGAAACCATTCTGGTAAATCTCTGCACCCTCTCAAGGAACCTCACATCCTTCCTAAAGTCTGGTGACCAGAACTGGACACAGTTCTCCAGTTGGGGCCAAAATAGAGCTTTATAAATGTTCAGCATAACCTCCCTGCTTTTGTACTGACTGTATCCAGTGTACATTGTGGTACAGTGGTATTCCCCAGGGGTTTGGATTAGGACCACTGATCTTTTTGATATATATTAATGACTTGGACTTGGGTTTACAGGGCATAACTTCAACATTACACCATCTGCAATGTAATAAACAGAGAAGGGAATAGTAGTAGTAAATCTCTGTCTTCTCTGTTCTATAAAACACTGTCAGAGCAGGTACAGTGTGGGGTTCAGGAGGATAGAGGCAGTCTGGTGAAATGGTCAGACACATGGCAGGTGAACTTCAATGCTGAGAAATGTCAAATGATGCATTTAGGAAGGAAGGCTGAGGAGAAGCGATATAAACTAAATAGGACAATGTTAAAATGGGTGCTGGTTCAGAGAGATCGGGAATCTGGAGAGATCTGCGTCAGTTTTTATATCTGAAAGATTCAATTTGGGGCTTCGAGTCTTGTCAGTTGAATTGAGCTTCATCCTGAAAAGTGTCAGCAAACGTGTTGGGAAATGTGTCAAAAGCTGTTTCCATTCAGACATTCCTGCATTGTGGAAGTGCGAGCTCTCTTTGCAGAGACAGGAAATAGAGTTGTTTGAATGGACCTGCAGGTTTTAGTTGATGCAATAAGGTGAGAATTTGAATTGTGTCCCTTCCAGATACACAGATTTGAAGGTATTTACAGAACACCACATGAAGTAGTTTACCAATGTCTGACAAACTTCAAAGACTTCAAACACATGGAAGAAGAGGAGAAGGGAACAATATACAAAACCTCAGTCAGTCAGACAACAGCAGGAGGAAAATGAATCTCTTTTTATGGGTTTTAATTTGAAGGCCTGAGCTGATGATTGAAAAAGCAGGAGTTCAAATCCCACACAGGGCTGTCAAACATAAATCTGGAGTTAAAAAACCTCGAGGTTGGAATGATTCACTCCTGTCTACTAGTGCAAAGCCCGTGTGTGTCTCAGTTTTGCTGTATTTATTAACGATTTAAGATGATGTGGTAGAATGCAACATACCCAAGTTTGCCAATGACACAAAAATAGGCAGCATTGTAAGCAGTGTAGCTGGAAGCATCAAATTACAAAGAGGTATTAATATCTTAAATAAATGGGCAAAACTGTGGTAGTTAGATTTCAATGTCATTAAAAAAGACTAGAACAGAGTACTTTATAAATGGTGAAAATTTAGATACACTGGAGGTTCAAAGAGACTTTGGGGGGTCCATGTCCATTTGAGTGCAGTGTAGATTTACCAGAATGATAACTGGACTCCAAGGGTTAAATTACAAGGTGATATTACACAAACTAGGGATTTATTACCTGGAATTTAGGAGGATCATGGTGATTTGATCAAAGTTGTTGAGATATTAAGGGGAACTGATGGGATAGTTTGCGAGAAACTATTTCGGCAGCTTTGGAATATATGAACAGGAGTAGGCCATTCAGCCCATCGCGCCTGCTCCGCCATTCAATACTATCATGGCTGATCACCCACTTCAATGTGTTTTTCCCAGACTATCCTCATATCCCTTTATGTCATTGGTATTCAGCAATCTGTCAATCTCTGCTTTAAACATACTCAATGACTGAGCTTCCACAGCCCTCTGGGATAGAGAATTCCTAAGATTCACAACCCTCTGAGTAATGACATTTCTCCTCATCTCTGTCCCAAGTGGCTTCCCCCTTATTTTGAAATTGTGTCCCCTGGTTCTCGACTCCCCAACCAGGAGAAACATCTTACCTACATCTACCCTGTCTATCTGTAATGTTACCCCAGGGTCTCCACACAGCCTGTCTTCCCGTCCCACTGCTTCTAAAGTGTCTCAGGGTCTCCTGGCACTTTCTATCTCTCTGCTTCTGTCTCTATCCCTCACTATCTCTCTGTTCTCTCTCCATTTCTATCTCTCCCTATCTCTCTGTTACTCTACCTCTGTTCCACTCTCTCTGTCTATCACTCTCTTCCACCATGTTGGTTATCATTTGGGGTCGAGTTAAATCACAGACAAAATAAACACTTCACCTGTCTGCCCCGAAATAAATAGCAAAATTTGAGGATATTTTATGTCTGTATTCAGACAATATAGACAGGAGTTTATATTATATGATGGGATGCTGCAAATCGATTTACACTCGTACTGTCGGAAAAACAACTTAAAAAGAATTATTCACAAGTCTAGTCCAACTTAACGACAGATTTGACCCGATAAGGTAATAAATGCCAAAAGTCTGGAGTTTTTTGGAGTACGTTAAGCTTTACTCTGTCTGGCTTTCAGAAATTAAACATTACACATGCACTGCAAGATTAAAGATTATACATAGGTTAGGTTACATAGAATTTTGGAAGGACTAACAAGGCTTGGGAATATCCAATGAATGGTAGGACCATAGGAAGTACCGAGTGTCAGAGGGATCTTGGTGTACTTGTCCATAGATCACTGAAGGCTGCAGCGCAGGTAGACAAGGTGGTTAGGAAGGTATATGGGATACTTGCCTTTATTAGTTGAGGCATAGAATATAAGAACAGGGAGGTTATGATGGAGCTGTATAAAACACTGGTTCGGCCACAGCTGGAGTACTGTGTACAGTTCTGGGCACCACACTGTAGGAAGGATGTGATTGCACTGGAGAGGATGCAGAGGAGATTCACCAGGATGTTGCCTGGGCTGGAGCATTTCAGCTATGAAGAGAGACTGAAACGGCTGGAGTTTTTTCCTCAGAGCAGAGAAGGCTGAGGAGGGACCTGATTGAGGTGTACAAAATTATGAGGGGCATTGATAGGTTAGATAGGAAGAAACTTTTTCCCTTCGCGGAGGGGTCAATAACCAGGGGGCATAGATTGAAGGCAAGGGGCAGGAGGTTTAGAGGGGATTTGAGGAAAATATTTTTCACCCGGAAGGTTATTGGGTGATTTGATGAAGGTTTACAAAATAATAAGGGAAACTGATAGGGTGGACTGAGAGTAAATATTCCCACTGGCTGTGGAGTCAGGAACTTGGGGCATAGTCTGAAAATATAAAGAGTGGCCACTTTGACTTCATCCCATCGTGTCGTATGTACATTCTCACATATAGCAGGTATAGCAGCACATATATAACAGGATAGCAGGTAGAACTGTAGTTATAGTATTCAGCTGAAAATTGATCAGTTACATTGTTATTTCAGTCCATATTTACAGTACACACGGTACCTTACTGTTGTAATAAAGTCATATAGTGTCTATTCATCCCACTGGGGCAAAATGTCACTGGCTCAACATTCTCACCAAATACTAAAGCATTCCACAATGCAAGACTCACAAATTCAACACAAGTTTCCTTTTCTGAGTCTCGCTGGTCTGTTCTGATTCTCTGAGGGATTACTGATGCTTATCCTCCACATGAGCAGTCGTCCTAATCCCGTGTGCCTGTCCTGCTCCCAAACCTGGCATCCACTTACATTAAGGCAAGTGATACAGGAGCGTCTCAGTGACTGAGGCAGGTGAGTCTTGAGGCTGAGCCGGGCACAGTGAGTGACCCGGGTTAATCCGACACTCGAGGGACAGTTGAAACGGAGCTTTACTCTGTATCTAATCCGTGCTGTACCTTCTCTGAGAGTGTTTGATGGGGCAGTGCAGACGAGGAGAGTTATTCCTTACCCATTTTAAATATAGAGAAGTGAATATCCAAGAGATTGTTTTAAATGTGATGAGGGTTTCTGCCTTGACCATCCTTTAGAGTCAGAGAGAGATACAGCACTTATGCAGGCCCTTCGGCCCGCACAGTCTGTGCCGGCCATCAACCACCCATTTTATACTAATCCTTTCAGGCAGTGAGTTCCAGACACCCACCAGCCACTGGGTGAAGAAACTATTGATGTGTTTCATTCTGTTAAGTTTGATGTCAATGTTTGCCCAGGATGTTGACGCTGGGGGATTCAGCGATGGGATAATGCTTTGAATGCCAAGGGGAGGTGGTTGGATTCTCTCTTGTTGCAGATGGTCATTGCCTGGCACTTGTGTGACGTGAATGTTACTTCCCACTTGTCGGCCCAAACCTGAATATTGTCTGGGTCTTGGTGCATGTGGCTCTGGATTGCTTCATTATCTGAGGCAAAATACTGTGGATGTTGGAAATCTGGAAAGCATCGAGCTGAATCACTAACTCTGTTTTTCTCTCCACAGATGCTGCTTGACCTGCTCAGTATTTAAAGCACTTTCTGCTGGGATCTCAGCTGAAGATGGTTGAGCCTCGGACACTACCCTGAGGAACTCCTGCAGTGATGTCCTGGGACTGAGATGATTGACCTCCAACAACCACAACCATCTTCCTTTGTGCTCGGTATGACTCCAACCAGCGGATTCCCACTGACTTCAGTTTTACTCGGGCTCCTCGATGTCACACTCGGTCAAACGCTGCCTTGATGTTAAGGTCAGTCTCTCTTCCCAGTAGCAGACAGGAGTGAATCGTTCCCTTTGACCCGTTGTACACTGAACAAGCTGTGCTTTTTCACAGCCTGATACAGGACTGTACACGATCGATTAATGTAGCCCATCAAACACTCCCAGAGCAGGTTCAGCACAGCTTAGGAACAGAGTACAGTTCCTTCAACATTCTCTCTCTGTCTCTCCCTCCTGCGATCTCTGACATTAGGAGAGAGACAGAGGGAGAGAGGGTTAGATATGAAGGCAGAGAGAGTGCTGTAGAGAGGGACTAAGTTGGAGAGAGAGAGGTCGTTGCGGTGGATGAAAAGGATAATGTAAGATATATTAATTTGATGTAATCCTTCACTGCTGTGTACACAAACATATAAGAGATAGATATGGAGATAAAAAAACATCGGGAGAGGGGGAAATGTAGATGAAGTTGCGGCCCAGGCAGGTACGTTTGATGATCCAGAAGGAACAGCCTCCATTTTAAACATCCAGCATGCTATTCCACTGTGGGAGCCATCATACCCTCATGACATTGGTTCTGCAAATTTCTTGCTGGCTTATTGGTTAATTTTTAAATCTGTCTGTGATTGATAGATTCTTGTTAACCAAAGGTATTAAGAGATAAGGGGCAAAGGCAGGGTATATGGTGTAAGTTACATCACAGATCAGCCAAGATCTCATTTGATGCCGGAACAGGGCTGTGTGGTTGAATTGCAACCTCCTCTTCCAATATCCCCTGTGAAGTATCCTTCTATCTCTTTTAGTCACCCTGTCAGTCCATGTCTCTCTGTTTCTCTTTTTCTGTCTCTCTCTCTCTGTCTCTATCTGACAGTGTAGAGTGAGATTCACTCTGTATCCACCCCATGATGTTCCTGCCCTGGGAGTGTGTGATGGGACAGTGTAGAGGGAAATTTACTCTGTGTCAAACCCAACATTGTGCTTGGCTTGGGAATGTTTAATGGGACAGTGTAGCTGGAGATTTACTCTGTATCCCTGGAATTTTGAAGGCTCAGGTGTGATTTGATGATTGTTTTCAAGATAATAAGGGAAACTGATAGGGTGGACAGAGAGTAACAATTCCCACTGGCTGCAGAGTCTAGAACATGGGGGCATAGTCTAAAAATATAAACCTAGTCTAAAAACCTTTCAGGAGTGAAATGAAGAAACACTTCAACACACCAGGTGTGGTATCAGTTTGAAACTCTCTTCCACAATCAGCAATTGATGCTGAGACACTTGTTAATTTTTAAATCTGAGTTTGATAGATTTTTGTTAACCAAAGGTATTAAGGGGCAAAGATCGGTACATGGAGTTAGATCACATATCAGCCATGAGCTCATTGAATGACAGAAGAGGGTTGAGGGGCCAAATGGCCTCCTCCTCTTCCTCTGTCCGACGACAAATATCCTGCTATCACTCTCTGTGTCTTGGTCTCTGTTTCCCTCTTTGTCTCTCTTTCTGTCTGTCTGTCTGTCTGTCTGTCTCTCTCTCTCCTCTCATCTGTGGAAATCCACACACATCAGTCAGCCATTTTAGGTTCATTTTCAGTGGCCATTTTATGTTACCACAACACTGGGACATTTATCGCTGTCTCTCCCAAACCATCTCTCTTTGTCGTCTATTTGTGTTCTGCTCACAGCTTATTGTCCCACCTAACCTAGTATCTCTCTCCTTTGCTCCGTCTCACTCACGCACTCTCCCCCATCTCTCTCCCCCCATTTCTCTCTCCACCTCTGCCCCCCCCCCCCCACCACCACTCTGCAATCTCTCTTTAAGTGTCCTGTTATCACATCCTTCATTACAGATTCGAACATTTTCCCTTTGACTGATGTTAGACGAACAGGTCTTTAGTTCCCCATTTTCTCTCTCCTTCCTTTTGTAAATAGTGGGGTTACATTTGCTACCTTCTAATCTGCCTCTCTCACACTGCCTCTGTCCCTCGCTATCTGTCTTTCCCACCCCCTCTCTCTCTCTCGCTCTCCCTCTCTCTCTTTTTCTCTCTCTCGCTCGATCTCTCCCTCTCTCTACCTCTGTCCACGTCTCAATTTGTGCCTCCCTCACACCATCTCTCCCGCTCTCTGTCTCTCTCTAGCTCTCTGTCTGCCTCTCTATGTCTGCCTCTCTGTGTCGTCTTCTCTCTCTGTGCCTCTCTCACTCTCTATCTGTCTCTCCCCCAGCACTCTCTCTGTGTCTCTACCTCTCTCTCTTTCTCAACCTCTGTCCATGTCTCAATTTGTGCCTCCCTCACACCATCGCTCCCTCTCTCTCTGTCTCTCTCTAGCTCTCTGTCTCCCTCTCTCTGCCTCCCTCTCTCTGCCTCCCTCTCTCTGCCTCCCTCTCTCTGCCTCTCTCTCTGTCTCTCTCTCTCTGCCTCTCTCTCTCTGCCTCTCTCTCTCCATCTCTCCCTCTCTCTCTCTTTCGCTGCCTCTGTCAATCTCTCAGTTTGTGTCTCCCCCCACACCATCTCTCCCTCCCTCTCTCTCTGTCTCTCTCTGCCTCTCTCTCTCTGCCTCTCTCTCTCCGTCTCTCCCTCTCTCTCTCTTTCGCTGCCTCTGTCCACGTCTCAGTTTGTGCCTCCCCCACACCATCTCTCCCTCCCTCTCACTCTCTCTTTCTCCCTCTCTCCCTCCCTCTCTGTCTCTGTCTCAGAGTTACAGCTCAGATGATTAACCTCTTTATCCATGTGTTATGAACACGGGACTTTGTCTCTCTCCCATTTTCTAGGATGTTGCCAGGACTGGAGAATTGTAGCTATGAGGATAGGCAGGGGTTGTTGTCCTTGGAACAGAGAAGGCTGAGGGGAGATCTGATTGAAATGTACAAAATTTTGAGGGTCCTGGATAGAGTGGAGGTGAAGGGCAGAGAACCATAGCAGAAAGGTCAGTGACGAGGGGGCATAGATTTAAAGTGATTGGTAGAAAAATTAGAGGTGAGTTGAGGAAAATCTTTTTCACCCAGAGGGTCGTGATGGTCTGGAACTCACTGCCTGAAAGGGTAGTTGAGGCAGAGACCCTCAACTCATTCAGAAGGAGTCTGTATAGGCACCTCAAGTGCGGTAAGCTGCAGAGCTCGGACCAAATGCTGGAAGGTGGGATGAGAATAGGTTGATCGTTTTTCGGCTGGCACAGAGAGAATGGGCCAAGTGGCCGCTTTCAGTGCCTGAAAATTTCTATGTTGCCCTCGCCAAATCTATTTTTCCCTTTGTTACCCTCTGAATCCCAGTCTCTCCCTCTCTGTTACCCTCTGAATCCCAGTGTCTCCCTCTCCGTTACCCTCTGAATCCCAGACTCTCCCTCTCTGTTACTCTCTGAATCCCAGTCTCTCCCTCTCTGTTACCCTCTGAATTGCAGACTCTCCCCCTCTGTTACCCTCTGAATCCCAGTCTCTCCCTCTCTGTTACCCTCTGAATTGCAGACTCTCCCTCTCTGTTACTCTCTGAATCCCAGTCTCTCCCTCTCTGTTACCCCCTGAATTGCAGTCTCTCCCTCTCCGTTACCCTCTGAATCCCAGACTCTCCCTCTCTGTTACTCTCTGAATCCCAGTCTCTCCCCCTCTGTTACTCTCTGAATCCCATTCTCTCCCTCTCTGTTAACATCTGAATCCCAGTCTCTCCCCCTCTGTTACCCTCTGAATCCCATTCTCTCCCTCTCTGTTACCCTCTGAATCCCAGACTCTCCCTCTCTGTTACTCTCTGAATCCCAGTCTCTCCCCCTCTGTTACCCTCTGAATCCCAGTCTCTCCCTCTCTGTTACTCTCTGAATCCCAGACTCTCCCTCTCTGTTACTCTCTGAATCCCAGTCTCTCCCCCTCTGTTACCCTCTGAATCCCAGTCTCTCCCCCTCTGTTAACATCTGAATCCCAGTCTCTCCCCCTCTGTTACCCTCTGAATCCCATTCTCTCCCTCTCTGTTACCCTCTGAATCCCAGTCTCTCCCTCTCTGTTACCCTCTGAATCCCAGACTCTCCCTCTCTGTTACCCTCTGAATCCCAGACTCTCCCTCTCTCTTACCCTCTGAATCCCAGTCTCTCCCTCTCTGTTACCCTCTGAATCCCAGACTCTCCCCTCTGTTACCCTCTGAATCCCAGACTCTCCCCTCTGTTACCCTCTGAATCCCAGACTCTCCCTCTCTGTTACCCTCTGAATCCCAGACTCTCCCCTCTGTTACCCTCTGAATCCCAGACTCTCCCTCTCTCTGACCCTCTGAGTCCCAGTCTCTCCCTCTCTCTGACCCTCTGAGTCCCAGACTCTCCCTCTCTGTTACCCTCTGAATCCCAGTCTCTCCCTCTCTGTTACCCTCTGAGTCCCAGTCTCTCCCTCTCTGTTACCCTCTGAATCCCAGTCTCTCCCTCTCCGTTACCCTCTGAATCCCAGTCTCTCCCTCTCTGTTACCCTCTGAGTCCCAGTCCCTCCCTCTCCGTTACCCTCTGAATCCCAGTCTCTCCCTCTCCGTTACCCTCTGAATCCCAGTCTCTCCCTCTCTGTTACCTGACCAGAGCTTTATAAATGTTCAGCGCACCCTCTTGGCTTTTGTACTCACTGTATCCAGTGTAAATTGTGGTATTCCCCAGGGGTTTTGATTAGGACCACTGATCTTATTGATATATGAATGACTTTGAATTTTTTTTTAGAACATTACAGCGCAGTACAGGCCCTTCGGCCCTCGATGTTGCGCCGACCTGTGAAACCATCTGACCTACACTATTCCATTTTCATCCATATGTCCATCCAATGACCACTTAAATGCCCTTAAAGTTGGCGAGTCTACTACTGTTGCAGGCAGGGCGTTCAACGCCCCTACTACTCTCTGAGTAAAGAAACTACCTCTGACATCTGTCCTATATCTATCACCCCTCAACTTAAAGCTATGTCCCCTCGTGTTTGCCATCACCATCCGAGGAAAAAGACTCTCACTATCCACCCTATCTAACCCTCTGATTATCTTACTTAGACTTGGGTTTACAGGGCATAACTTCAACATTGTGCCATTTGCAATGTAATAAACAGTGAAGGGAATAGGAGTAGACTTCAGGAGGATAGAGGCAGTCTAGTGAAATGGTCAGACACATAGCAGGTTAACTTCAATGCTGAGAAATGTCAAATGATGCATTTTGGAAGGAAGGCTGAGGAGAAGCGATATAAACTAAATGGAACAATGTTAAAATGGGTGCAGGGACTGAGAGATCTGGAATTTCATTTGTGTCACTTTTTACATCTAAAAGATTCAATTTGGGGCTTGCAATCTCTAAGTTGAATTTAGCTTCATCCTGAAAAGTGTTGGCAAACATGTTGGGAAATGTGTCAAAAGCTGTTTCCATTCAGACATTCCTGCATTGTGGAAGTGTGAGCTGTCTTTGCAGAGACAGGAAATAGAGTTGTTTGAATGGACCTGCAGGTTTTAGTTGATGCAATAAGGTGAGAATTTGAATTGTGTCCCTTCCAGATACACAGAATTGAAGGTATTTACAGAACACCACATGAAGTAGTTTACCAATGTCTGACAAACTTCAAAGACTTCAAACACATGGAAGAAGAGGAGAAGGGAACAATATACAAAACCTCAGTCAGTCAGACAACAGCAGGAGGAAAATGAATCTCTTTTTATGGGTTTTAATTTGAAGGCCTGAGCTGATGATTGAAAAAGCAGGAGTTCAAATCCCACACAGGGCTGTTGTGAATTTGAATTCTATTTTTTCTTTCAAAAAACATAAATCTGGAGTTAAAAAGCCTCGAGGTTGGAATGATTCACTCCTGTCTACGAGTGCAAAGCCCGTGTGTGTCTCAGTTTGCTGTATTTATTAATGATTTTAAGATGATGTGGTAGAATGCAACATACCCAAGTTTACCAATGACACAAAAATAGGCAGCATTGTAAGCAGTGTAGCTGGAAGCATCAAATTACAAAGAGGTATTAATATCTTAAATAAATGGGCAAAACTGTGGTAGTTAGATTTCAATGTCAGCAAAAAAAGACTAGAGTACTTTATAAATGGTGTAAAGCTAGAAATACTGGAGGTTCAAAGAGACTTTGAGGGGTCCATGTCCATTTGAGTGCAGTGTAGATTTACCAGACTGATAACTGGACTTCAAGGGTTAAATTACGAGGTGATATTACACAAACTAGGGATTTATTGCCTGGAATTTAGGAGGATCAAGGTGATTTGTTCAAAGATGTTGAGATATTAAGGGGAACTGATGGGGTAGTTTGGGAGAAACTATTTCAGCAACTTGGGAACATAGGAACAGGAGTAGGCCATTCAGCCCATCGAGCCTGCTCTGCCATTCAATACGATCATGGCTGATCATCCACTTCAATGCCTTTTTCCCAGACTGAGCTTCCACAGCCCACTGGGGTAGAGAATTCCAAAGATTCACAACACTCTGAGCAAAGACATTTCTCCCCATCTCTGACCGAAGTGGCTTCCCCCTGATTTTGAAATTGTGTCCCCTGGTTCTAGACTCCCGAACCAAAGGAGACATCTTACCTGCATCTAACCTGTCTATCCCTTTAAGTATTTAGTATGTTTCAATAAGATCACCTCTCATTCTTCTAAAGTCCAATGAGTATAGGCCCAACCTGTTCAACCATTCCTCATAAGACAACCCCTTCATCCCAGGAATCAGCCGAGTGAACCTTCTCTGAACTGGTTCCAATGCATCCAGGCCTGACCATTTATCCACTTTCAAAGTTGCCAAACACCTTAATATTTCCCTCTCACTCTGTTTATCCCATCCAATATTTCACACTCCTCCTCTTTAACTACAATATCTGCATCGTTCCCCCTCTTTTATAAAGAGGGAGACAAAGTATTCATTAAGAACCATACCCACATCTCCCACCTCCACACACACATTCCCTTTTTGGTCCCTAATACTCTATCCTTATTTATCCTCTTGCTCTTCATGTATTTATAAAACATCTTTGTGATTTCTTTGGTTTAATGGTAATATTATTTTCCGGCTATTTCTTTGCTCTCCTAATTTGATTTTTAATTTCACCCTTGTACTTTCTACACTCATCTCGGCCTCTGTGGTATTGAGCTCTCGGTATCCGACATAAGCTTCCCTCTTGTGCCTTATCGTACCCGGTTTGATCCTTGACATCCAAGGGGCTCTAGATTTCGGAGTACCACCCTGTTTGTCTTTGTGTGAACATATTTGACATATACCCACAATACAGGACTGGGCAGATAATGGGGATTGTTACTGAGGTTGTGTTTGGGGATTTTTACTGACATCAGTGTGGATTTTAAAGTGTGTCTCCCCTTCCCTCACATCTAAAGTCTCTCAGTGTTGTTGTTGTGTGTTGACAGCTTTTCCAGTGTCCAGTCCCTTTCAACTTTTAATAAAATCTGTGGAACACAAAGAAATGTAAAGTTTCTCCTACAAGCTGTTTTGTCCTCCCTCTTTCACTGTCTTTCTCTGTCACTGCCCTATCTCTCTCTCTGTCTCTCTCAGGACTGGGCAGACACTGGGGATTGTTACTGAGGTTCTGTTGGTCATTTTTACTGACATCAGTGTGGATTGTAAAATCTGTCTGGGTGTGTCGGTGTGTGTCTGTGTGTGTGTGTGTGTCTGTGTGTGTCTGTCTGTGTGTGTGTGTGTGTCTCTGTGTGTGTGTGTGTCTGTGTGTGTGTGTGTGTCTCTGTGTGTGTCTGTGTGTGTGTGTGTGTGTGTGTCTCTGTGTGTCCCTTCATGGATGTGTCTGTGTGTGTCTGGATGTGTGTGTGTGAGAGAGAGAATATCAGGGTCACCTCGCTCCATCTTATCTCTCCTTCTCTCTCTGTTTCTCCTTCTCTCTCCCTCTCTCAATCCACCTCTCTCATAGAAACATAGAAAATAGGAGCAGGAGCAGGCCATTCGGCCCTTTGGGCCTGCTCCGTCATTCAATAAAGATCATGACCGATGGTCTAATTCAGTACCCTGTTCCCACTTTCTCCCCATACCCCTTGATCCCTTTGACATTAAGAAATATATCTCTCTCCTCCATGAATATATTTAATGACTTGGCCTCCACTGCCTTCTGCGGTAGAGAATTCCACAGGTTCACCACCCTCTACCCCATCCATCTCTCCCCCTCTATCTCCGTCTTCACCCTCTATCTCCGTCTCCACCCTCTATCTCCGTCTCCACCCTCTATCTCCCTCTCCCCCCTCTATCTCCCTCTCCCCCCTCTATCTCCCTCTCCCCCCTCTATCTCCCTCACACCCTCTATCTCCCAATCCCCCTCTATCTCCCTCACCCGCTCACTCTCCCTCACCCCCCCTCTATCTCCCTCTCCCCCTCTATCTCCCTCTGCCCCTTTATCTCTCTCTCCCTCTCTATCTCACACATCTCCTCGATCTCACACATCCCCTCGATCTCACTCTTCCCCTCGATCTCACTCTTCCCCTCTATCTCACTCTTCCCCTCTATCTCACTCTCCCCCTCTATCTCCCACACCCCCTCTATCTCCCACACCCCCTCTATCTCCCACACCCCCTCTATCTCACACACAGCCTCTATCTCACACAACCCCTCTATCTCACACACAGCCTCTATCTCACACACAGCCTCTATCTCCCACACCCCCTCTATCTCCCACACCCCCTCTATCTCACACACAGCCTCTATCTCACACAACCCCTCTATCTCACACACCGCCTCTATCTCACACACAGCCTCTATCTCACACAACCCCTCTATCTCACACACAGCCTCTATCTCACACACCCCCTCTATCTCACTCTTCCCCTCTATCTCACTCTCCCCCTCTATCTGTCTCTCCCTCCACTATCTCACACACCCCCAATATCTCCCTCTCCCCCTCTATCTCACTCTCCCCCTCTATCTCACTCTCCCCCTCTATCTCACTCTCGCCCTCTATCTGTCTCTCCCCCTCTATCTCCCTCTCTCCCTCTCCCGCTCTCTCTCCCTCTCCCCCCTATCTCCCTCTCCCCCTCTATCTCCCACTCCCCCTCAATCTGTCTCTCGCCCTCTATCTCACTCACCCCAAATATCTCCCTCTCCCCCTACATCTCCCTCTCCCCCTTCTGCCCCCTATATCTCCCTCTCCCCGTCTCTCTCCCTCTGCCCCTCTCTCTCCCTCTGCCCCTCTCTCTCCCTCTGCCCCTCTATCTCACTCCCCCCTCTATCTCACTCGTCCCCTCTATCTGTCTCTCCCCCCACTATCTCACATACCCCCAATATCTCCCTCTCCCCCTATATCTCCCTCTCCCCCCTCTCTCTCCCTCTGACCCCCTATATCTCCATCACCCCGTCTCTCTCCCTCTGCCCGTCTCTCTCCCTCTGCCCGTCTCTCTCCCTCTGCCCCTCTATCTCACTCTGCCCCTCTATCTCACTCTCCCCCTCTATCTCACTCTCCCCCTCTATCTGTCTGTCTCTCCCTCTATCTGTCTGTCTCTCCATCTATCTGTCTGTCTCTCTCCCTCTATCTGTCTCTCTCCATCTATCTGTCTCTCCCCCCTCTATCTCACTCTCCCCCTCCTCCTGACACTCACTCTCTCTCCATCTACCTCTGTCTCTGCCACTCTCTCTGTCTCTCTCTCTGTCCCTCCTTCTGTCTTTCCCTCTCTATCTCTATGTCTTTCTCCTTCTATCTCTCTCTCTGTCGCTCTATCTTAATCTCTCTCTCTCTGCCCCTCCATCTGCCTTTTCCTCTCTGTCTCTCCCTCTCTCTCCTTCTATCTGTGTCTCTCTCTCTCTCTGTCTCTCCATCTGTCTTTCCCTTTCTGTCTCTCCCTCTCTCTCCATCTCTCTGTCTCTGCCTCTCTCTCTGTCCCTCCATCTGTCTTTCCCTCTCGGTCACTACCTCTCTCTCCTTCTATCTCTGTCTCGCTCTCTGTTCCTCCAAATGTCTTTCGCTCTCTGCCAATCCCTCTCTCCTTCTCTCTGTCTATCCCTCTCTCTCCTCTCTCTCTCGGTCCCTCCATCTGTATCCACCCCCCACCACCTGTCACTCCCTCTCTCTCCTATCTATGTCTCTCGCTCTCTATCCCTCCATCTATCCTTCCCTCTCTGTCACTCCATCTCTCTCCTTCTCTCCCTTTCTCTCCCTTACTCTCTCTCTCTGTCTTTCCATCTGTCTTTCCCTCTCTATGTCTGTCCATCGATCTCCTCTCTCTCTCTGTCCCTCCATTTGTCGTTCCCTCTCTGTCACTTCCTCTCTCTCCTTCTATCTCTGCCTCTCACTCTCTGTCCCTCCATCTGTCTTTCCCTCTCTGTCTCTCCATCTCTCTCCTTCTATCTCTGTCTCTCCATCTGTCTTTCCCTTTCTATCACTCCCTCTCTCTCTCCTTCCATCTCTGCCTCTCTCTGTCTCTCCATCAGTCTTTCCCTTTCTGTCACTCCCTCTATGTCCTTCTATCTCTCTCTCTCTATCCCTCCATCAGTCCTTCCCTCCCTGTCACTCCATCACTCTCTCTGTCTCTCAGTCTGTCCCTCTATCTGTCTTAGCCTCCCTGACACTCCCTCTCTCTCCTTCTATCTCTGTATCTCTCTGTCTCTCCATCTGTTTTTTCCTCTAACCCCTCTCTCCTTCTCTGTCACTCCCTCTCTCTCCTTCACTCTCACTCTGTCCCTCCATCCGTCTTTCCCTCCCTGTCACTCCCACTCTCTCCTATCTCTGTCTTTCTCTCTGTCTTTCCTTGTGAATTTCCCTCCCTATCACTCCCTCTCACTCGTTCTATCCCTGCCTCTCTCCCTGTCCCTCCATCTGTCTTCCCACACCCCACCCATCAATCCGTCTCTCTCCTTCTATCTCTGTCTCTATCTCTCTATCCCTCCATCTGTCCTTCCCTCCCTGTGACTCCATTTCTCTCCCTTTCTCTCTCTCTCTCTCTCTCTCTCTGTCCCACCATCTGTCTTTCCCTCTCTGTCTCTCCCTCTCTCTCCTTCCATCTCTGCCTCTCAGTCTCTCTGTCCATCCATCTGTCTTTACCTCTCTGTCTCTCCCTCTCTCTCCATCTATCTCTGTCTCTCTCTCTCTCTCTTTCCATATGTCTTTCCCTTCCTGTCACTCCCTCTCTCTCCTTCCATCTCTGCCTCTCTCTCTCTCTGTCTCTCCAACTGCCTTTCCCTCTCTGTCTCATCCACACTCTCCTTCTCTCTCTGTCTCTGCCTCTCTCTCTGTCTCTCTCTCTCTGTCCCTCCATCTGCCTTTCCCTCTCTGTTGCTCCCAATCTCTCCTACTATCTCTGTCTCTCTCTCTGTTCCACCATTTGTCTTACCCTCTCTGTCACTCCCACTCTCCTCCTCTCTATCTCTCCCTCTCCCTCCTTCACTTTCTCACCGTCCCTCCATCTGTCTTTCCCCCCGTGTCACTCCCTCTCTCTCCTTCTATCTCTGACCCTCTCTCTCTCCGTCCGTCTGTCATTCCCTCCCTGTCTCTCCATCTCTCTCCTTTTATCTCTATCTCTCCATCTTTCTGTCCCTCTCTGTCTCTCCCTATCTCTCCTTCTCTCTCTGTCTCTCACTTTGTCCCTCTGTCTGTCTTTCCCTCCCTGTCACTCCCTCTCTCTCCTTCTATCGCTGTCTTTCTCTCTGTCTCTCCATCTGTCTTTCCCTCCCCATCACTCCCTCTCTCTCCTTCCATCTCTGTCTCTCCAACTGCCTTTCCCTCTCTGTTTCTCCCAATCTCTCCTTCTATCTCTGTCTCTCTCTCTCAATCCCTCCATCTGTCCATCTGTCCTTCCCTCCCTGACACTCCCTCTCTCTCCTTCTCTCTCTGTCCCTCCATCTGTCTTTCCCTCCCAGTCTCTCCCTCTCTCTCCTTCTATCACTGTCTCTCTCTCTCTGTCTTTCCATCTGTCTTTCCCTTCCTGACATTCCCTCTCCCTCCTTCCATCTCTGCCACTCTCTCTCTCGCTCTGTCTCTCCAACTGCCTTTCCCTCTCTGTCTCTCCCAATCTCTCCTTCTCTCTTTGTCTCTGCCTCGCTCTCTGTCCCTCCATCTGTCTTTCCCTCTGTCTCTCCCCTCTCTGCTTCCATCTCTGTCTCTCTCTCTCTATCTCTCCATCTCTCTTTCCCTCCCAGTCACTCCCTCTCACTCTTACAATCTCTGTCTCCCCCTCTCTCTCCTTCTATCACTGTCTCTCTCACTGTCTTTCCATCTGTCCTTCCCTCCCTGTCACTCCCTCTCTCTCCTTCCATCTCTGCCTCTCTCTCTTTTTCTGTCTCTCCAACTGCCTTTCCCTCTCTGTCTCTCCCAATCTCTCCTTCTCTCTCTGTCTCTGCCTCTCTCTCTGTCCCTCCATCTGTCTTTCCCTCTCTGTCTCTCCCTCTCTGTCCTTCTATCTCTGTCTCTCTCTGTCAATCCCTCCATCTGTCCATCCGTCCTTCCCTGCCTGACACTCCATCTCTCTCCTTCTCTCTCTGTCTCTCTCTCTGTCCGTCCATCTGTCTTTCCCTCGCTGTCACTCCCTCTGTCTCCTTCCATCTCTGCCTCTCTCTCTCTATCTGTCTTTCCCTCTCTGTCTCTCCCTCTCTCTTCTTCTACCACTGTCTCTCTTTCTCTCTTTGAATCTGTCATTCCCGCCCTGTCACTCCCTCTCTCTCCTTCCATCTCTGCCCCTCTCTCTCTCTCTGTCTCCAACTGCCTTTCCCTCTCTGTCTCTCCCTCTTTCTCCTTCTATCTCTGTCTCTCTCTCTCTATCTCTCCATCTCTCTTTCCCTCCCAGTCACTCCCTCTCACTCTTTCAATCTCTGTCTCTCCCTCTCTCTCCTTCTATCACTGTCTCTCTCACTGTCTTTCCATCTGTCCTTGCCTCCCTGTCACTCCCTATCTCTCCTTCCATCTCTGCCTCTCTCTCTTTCTCTGTCTCTCCAACTGCCTTTCCCTCTCTGTCTCTCCCTCTCTCTCCTTCTATCTCTTTCTCTCTCTGTCAATCCCTCCATCTGTCCATCCGTCCTTCCATGCCTGACACTCCCTCTCTCTCCTTCTCTCTCTGTCTCTCTCTCTGTCCATCCATCTGTCTTTCCCTCCCTGTCTCTCCCTCTGTCTCCTTCCATCTCTGCACCTCTCTCTGTCTCTCCATCTGTCTTTCCCTCCCTGTCACTCCCTCTCTCTCCTTCCATCTCTGCCCCTCTCTCTCTCCAACTGCCTTTCCCTCTCTGTCTCTCCCAATCTCTCCTTCTGTCTCTGTCTCTGCCTCTCTCTCTGTCTCTCTCTCTGTCCCTCCATCTGTCTTTCCCTCTCTGTCTCTCTCTCTCCATCTCTCCATCTCTCTTTCCCTCCAAGTCACTCCCTCTCTCTCCTTCAATCTCTGTCTCTCCCTCTCTCTCCTTCTATCACTGTCTCTCCATCTGTCTTTCCCTCCCCATCACTCCCTCTCTGTACTTCCATCTCTGCCTCTCTCGCTGTCTCTCCATCTGTCTTTCCCTCTCTGTCTCTCCCTCTCTCTCCTTCTTTCACTGTCTCTCTCCCTCTGTCTTTCCATCTGTCTTTCCCTCCCTGTCACTCCCTCATTCTCCTTCCATCTCTGCCTCTCTCTCTCTCTCTCTGTCCCTCCATCTGCCTTTCCCTCTCTGCCTCTCCCAATCTTTCCTTCTCTCTCTGTCTCTGCCTCTCTCTCTGTCCCTCCATCTGTCTTTCCCTCTCTGTCTCTCCCTCTCTCTCCTTCCATCTCTTTCTCTCTCTGTCAATCCCTCCATCTGTCCATCCATCCTTCCCTGCCTGACACTCCCTCTCTCTCCTTCTCTCTCTGTCTCTCTCTCTGTCCATCCATCTGTCTTTCCCTCCCTGTCTCTCCCTCTCTCTCCTTCTACCACTGTCTCCCTCTCTCTGTCTTTCCATCTGTCATTCCCTCCCTGTCACTCCCTCTCTCTCCTTCCATCTCTGCCCCTCGCTCTCTCTCTGTCTCCAACTGCCTTTCCCTCTCTGTCTCTCCCAACCTCTCCTTTTCTCTCTGTCTCTGTCTCTCTCTCTGTCCCTCCATCTGTCTTTCCCTCTCTGTCTCTCTCTATCTCTCCATCTCTCTTTCCCTCCCAGTCACTCCCTCTCTCTCCTTCAATCTCTGTCTCTCCCTCTCTCTCCTTCCATCACTGTCTCTCCATCTGTCTCTCCATCTGTCTTTCCCTCCCCATCACTCCCTCTCGCTACTTCCATCTCTGCCTCTCTCGCTGTCTCTCCATCTGTCTTTCCCTATCTGTCTCACCCTCTCTCTACTTCTTTCACTGTCTCTCTCCCTCTGTCTTTCCATCTGTCTTTCCCTCCCTGTCACTCCCTCACTCTCCCTCCATCTCTCTGTCTCTCTCTCTCTGTCCCTCCATCTGCCTTTCCCTCTCTGTCTCTCCCAATCTCTCCTTCTCTCTCGTTCTCTGCCTATCAGTCTCTCTCTCTGTCCCTCCATCTGCCTTTCCCTCTCTGTCTCTCCCAATCTGTCCTTCTCTCTCGTTCTCTGCCTATCAGTCTCTCTCTCTGTCCCTCCATCTGCCTTTCCCTCTCTGTCTCTCCCTCTCTCTCCTTCTATCTCTGTCTCTCTCTCTCAATCCCTCCAGCTGTCCATCCGTCCTTCCCTCCCTGACACTCCCTCTCTCTCCTTCTCTCTCTGTCTCTCCAAATGCCTTTCCCTCTCTGTCTCTCCCAAACACTCCTTCTCTCTCTCTCTCTGCCTCTCTCTCTGTCTCTCTCTCTGTCCCTCCATCTGTCTTTGCCTCTCTGTCTCTCCCTCTCTCTCCTTCTATCACTGTCTCTCCCTCTCTGTCTTTCCATCTGTCTTTCCCTCCTTGTCACTCCCCCTCTCTCCTTCCATCTCTGCCCCTCTCTCTTTCTCTCTGTCTCTCCAACTGCCTTTCCCTCTCTGTCTCTCCCAATCTCTCCTTCTCTCTCTCTCTCTGTCTCTCTCTCTGTCTCTCTCTCTGTCCCTCCATCTGTCTTTCCCTCTCTGTCTCTCCCTCTCTCTCCTTCTGTCTCTGTCTCTCTCTCTCTCCATCCCTCCACCTGTCCATCGGTCCTTCCCTTCCTGTCACTCCATCTCTCTCCATCTCTCTCTGTCTCTCTCTTGGTCTCTCCATCTGTCTTCCCACCCACCCCCATCACTCCATCTCTCTCCTTCTATCTCTGTCTCTCTCTCTCTCTATCCCTCCATCTGTCCTTCCTTCACTGTCACTCCATCTCTCTCCTCTCTCTGTCTCTCACTCTGTCCCTCGATCTGTCTTTCCCTCTCTGTCACTCCCTCCCTCTCCTTCTATCTCTGTCACTCCCTCTCTGTCTTTCTATTTCTATCTCTGTCTCTCTCTCTCTGTCTCTCCATCTGTCCTTCCCTCACTGTCACTCCATCTCTCTCCTCTCTCTGTCTCTCACTCTGTCACTCCCTCTCTGTCTTTCTATTTCTATCTCTGTCTCTCTCTCTCTCTGTCTCTCCATCTGTCCTTCCCTCACTGTCACTCCATCTCTCTCCTCTCTCTGTCTCTCACTCTGTCCCTCCATCTGTCTTTCCCTCTCTGTCACTCCCTCCCTCTCCTTCTATCTCTGTCACTCCCTCTCTGTCTTTCTATTTCTATCTCTGTCTCTCTCTCTCTCTGTCTCTCCATCTGTCCTTCCCTCACTGTCACTCCATCTCTCTCCTCTCTCTTTCTCTCACTCTGCCCCTCCATCTGTCTTTCCCTCTCTGTCACTCCCTCCCTCTCCTTCTATCTCTGTCTCTCTCTCTGCTATCACTGACACTGGGAGAGAGACAGAGGGACGGAGGGTTAGATATGAAGGCATAGAGAGGGCCGTAGAGAGGGACAAACGTGGAGAGAGAGAGAGAATGTTGAGTTGGATGAAGAGGATAATGTAAGATATATTAACTTGATTTAATCCTTCACTGCTGTGTACACAAACATATTTGAGATAGGTATGGAGAGAAAACGAACATCGGGAGAGGGAGGAATGCAGTAAAGTTGGGGCCCAGGCGGACACTTTTGATGATCCAGAAGGAATAGCCTCCATTATAAATATTCAGCCAGCTATTCCACTGTGGGAACCATCACACCCTCATGATATTGTTTGTGGAAATTTCATGCTGGCTTATTGGTTAATTTTTAAACCTGTGATTGATAGATTCTTGTTAACCAAAGGTATTAAGAGATAAAGGGCAAAGGTGGGATATATGGTGTTAGTTAGATCACAGATCAGCCCTGATCTCACTGAATGCTGGAACAGGGTCGAGGGGTTAAATTGCCTCCTCATCTTCCTATGTCTGATGTTTTATATCCTTCTTTCACTCTCACACACCCTGTCTGTCTGTGTCTCCCTCTATTTCTCTCATTCTCTCTCTCTCTCTGTCTGTTTCGGACAGTGTAGAGTGAGATTCACTCTGTATACACCCCATGATGTTCCTGCCCTGGGAGTGTGTGATGGGACAGTGTCGAGGGAAATTTACTCTGTGTCAAACCCAACATTGTGCTTGGCTTGGGAATATTTAATGGGACAGTGCAGCTGGAGATTTACTGTGTATCCCTGGAATTTTGAAGGCTCAGGTGTGATTTGATGATTGTTTTCAAGATAATAAGGGAAACTGATAGGGTAGACAGAGAGTAACAATTCCCACTGGCTGCAGAGTCTAGAACATGGGGGCATAGTCTAAAAATATAAACCTAGTCTAAAAACCTTTCAGGAGTGAAATGAAGAAACACTTCAACACACCAGGTGTGGTATCAGTTTGAAACTCTCTTCCACAATCAGCAATTGATGCTGAGACACTTGTTAATTTTTAAATCTGAGTTTGAGAGATTTTTGTTAACCAAAGGTATTAAGGGACAAAGATAGGTACATGGAGTTAGATCACACATCAGCCATGAGCTCATTGAATGACAGAACAGGGTTGAGGGGCCAAATGGCCTCCTCCTCTTCCTCTGTCCTACGCCCAATATCCTGCGATCACTCTCTGTGTCTTGGTCTCTGTCTCCCTCTTTGTCTCTCTTTCTTTCTGTCTGTCTGTCTCTCTCTCTCTCCTCTCATCTGTGGAAATCCACACACATCAGTCAGCCATTTTAGGTTCATTTTCAGTGGCCATTTTATGTTCCTACAACACTGGGACATTTATCGCTGTCTATCCCAAACCATCTCTCTTTGTCGTCTATTTGTGTTCTCCTCACAGCTTATTGTCCCACCTAACCTAGTATCTCTCTCCTTTGCTCCGTCTCACTCACGCACTCTCCCCCCTCTCTCTCCCCCCCCATTTCTCTCTCCCCCCATTTCTCTCTCTCCCCCCCACCCCCCCGCAATCTCTCTTTAAGTGTCCTGTTATCACATCCTTTATTACAGATTCGACCATTTTCCCAATGACTGATGTTAGACGAACAGGTCTTTAGTTCCCCATTTTCTCTCTCCTTCCTTTTGTAAATAGTGGGGTTACATTTGCTACCTTCTAATCTGCCTCTCTCACACTGCCTCTCCCACACTGCCTCTGTCCCTCGCTATCTGTCTTACCCCCTCTCTCTCTCGCTATATATCCCTCTCTGTCTTTTTCTCTCTCTCGCTCTATCTCTCCCTCTCTCTCTCTACCTCTGTCCATGTCTCAATTTGTGCCTCCCTCACACCATCTCTCCCTCTCTCTCTGTCTCTCTCTAGCTCTCTGTCTGCCTCTCTATGTCTGCCTCACTGTGTCTCCTTCTCTCTCTGTGCCTCTCTCACTCTCTATCTGTCTCTCCCCCAGCTCTCTCTCTCTGTCTCTCCCTCTCTCTCTTTCTCAACCTCTGTCCATGTCTCAATTTGTGCCTCCCTCACACCATCGCTCCCTCTCTGTCTCTCTCTATCTCTCTCTCTGCCTCTCTCTCTCTGCCTCTCTCTCTTCAGCCTCTCCCTCTCTAGCTCTCCCTCTCTCTCGCTGCCTCTGTCCACGTCTCAGTTTGTGCCTCCCCCACACCATCTCTCCCTCACTCTCACTCTCTCTTTCTCCCTCTCTTTCTCCCTCTCTGTCTCTGTCTCAGAGTTACAGCTCAGATGATTAACCTCTTTATCCATGTGTTATGAACACGGGACTTTGTCTCTCTCCCATTTTCTCGGATGTTGCCAGGACTGGAGAATTGTAGCTATGAGGATAGGCAGGGGTTGTTGTCCTTGGAAAAGCGAAGGCCGAGGGGAGATCTGATTGAAATGTACAAAATGTTGAGGGTCCTGGATAGAGTGGAGGTGAAGGGCAGAGAACCATAGCAGAAAGGTCAGTGACGAGGGGGCATAGATTTAAAGTGATTGGCAGAAAAATTAGAGGGGAGTTGAGGAAAATCTTTTTCACCCAGAGGGTCGCGATGGTCTGGAACTCACTGCCTGAAAGGGTAGTTGAGGCAGAGACCCTCAACTCATTCAGAAGGAGTCTGGATCGGCACCTCAAGTGCGGTAAGCTGCAGAGCTCAGACCAAATGCTGGAAGGTGGGATTAGAATAGGTTGATCGTTTTCGGCTGGCACAGAGAGGATGGGCCAAGTGGCCGCTTTCTGTGCCTTAAAATTTCTATGTTGCCCTCGCCAACTCTATTTTTCCCTCTGTTACCCTCTGAATCCCAGTCTCTCCCTCTCTGTTACTCTCTGAATCCCAGTCTCTCCCTCTCTGTTACCCTCTGAATCCCAGTCTCTCCCTCTCTGTTACCCTCTGAATCCCAGACTCTCCCTCTCTGTTACCCTCTGAATTCCAGTCTCTCCCTCTCTGTTACCCTCTGAATTCCAGTCTCTCCCTCTCTGTTACCCTCTGAATTCCAGTCTCTCCCTCTCTGTTACCCTCTGAATCACAGTCTCTCCCTCTCTGTTACCCTCTGAATCCCAGTCTCTCGCTCTCTGTTACCCTCTGAATTCCAGTCTCTCCCTCTCTGTTACCCTCTGAATCCCAGTCTCTCGCTCTCTGTTACCCTCTGAATTCCAGTCTCTCCCTCTCTGTTACCCTCTGAATCCCAGACTCTCCCTCTCTGTTACCCTCTGAATTCCAGTCTCTCCCTCTCTGTTACCCTCTGAATCACAGTCTCTCCCTCTCTGTTACCCTCTGAATCCCAGTCTCTCGCTCTCTGTTACCCTCTGAATTCCAGTCTCTCCCTCTCTGTTACCCTCTGAATCCCAGTCTCTCGCTCTCTGTTACCCTCTGAATCCCAGTCTCTCCCTCTCTGTTACCCTCTGAATCCCAGTCTCTCCCTCTCCGTTACCATCTGAATCCCATTCTCTCCCCCTCTGTTACTCTCTGAATCCCAGTCTCTCCCTCCATGTTTCCCTCTGAATCCCAGAATCTCCCTCTCTGTTACCCTGTGAATCCCAGTCTCTCCCTCTCTCTTACCCTCTGAGTCCCAGACTCTCCCTCTCTGTTACCCTGTGAATCCCAGACTCTCCCTCTCTGTTACCGTCTGAATCCCAGTCTCTCCCTCTCTGTTTCCCTCTGAATCCCAGACTCTCCCTCTCTGTTACCCTCTGAATCCCAGACTCTCCCTCTCTGTTACCGTCTGAATCCCAGTCTCTCCCTCTCTGTTTCCGTCTGAATCCCAGTCTCTCCCTCTCTCTTACCCTCTGAGTCCCAGTCTCTCCCTCTCATTTACCCTCTGAGTCCCAGTCTCTCCCTCTCCGTTACCCTCTGAATCCCAGTCTCTCCCTCTCTCTTACCCTCTGAGTCCCAGTCTCTCCCTCTCCGTTACCCTCTGAATCCCAGTCTCTCCCTCTCTGTTACCTGACCAGAGCTTTATAAATGTTCAGCGCACCCTCTCGGCTTTAGTACTCACTGTATACAGTGTAAATTGTGGTATTCCCCAGGGGTTTTGATTAGGACCACTGATCTTATTGATATATGAATGACTTAGACTGGGGTAAACAGGGCATAACTTCAACATTGTGCCATCTGCAATGTAAGAAACAGTGAAGGGAATAGGAGTAGACTTCAGGAGGATAGAGGCAGTCTGGTGAAATGGTCAGACACATAGCAGGTTAACTTCAATGCTGAGAAATGTAAAATGATGCATTTTGGAAGGAAGACTGAGGAGAAGCGATATAAACTAAATGGTACAATGTTAAAATGGGTGCAGGGACAGAGAGATCTGGGATTTCATTTGTGTCACTTTTTACATCTAAAAGATTCAATTTGGGGCTTGCAATCTCTAAGTTGAATTTAGCTTCATCCTGAAAAGTGTTAGCAAACGTGTTGGGAAATGTGTCAAAAGCTGTTTCCATTCAGACATTCCTGCATTGTGGAAGTGTGAGCTGTCTTTGCAGAGACAGGAAATAGAGTTGTTTGAATGGACCTGCAGGTTTTGGTTGATGCAATAAGGTGAGAATTTGAATTGTGTCCCTTCCAGATACACAGAATTGAAGGTATTTACAGAACACCACATGAAGTAGTTTACCAATGTCTGACAAACTTCAAAGACTTCAAACACATGAAAGAAGAGGCGAAGGGAACAATATACAAAACCTGAGACCGTCAGACATCAGCAGGAGGAAAATGAATCTCTTTTTATGGGTTTTAATTTGAAGGCCTGAGCTGATGATTGAAAAAGTAGGAGTTCAAATCCCACGCTGGGCTGTTGTGAATTTGAATTCTATTTTTTCTTTAAAAAAACATAAATCTGGAGTTAAAAAGCCTCTAGGTTGGAATGATTCACTCCTGTCTACTGGTGCAAAGCCTGTGTGTGTCTCAGTTTGCTGTATTTGTTAACAATTTAAGATGTTGTGGTAGAATGCAACATACCCAAGTTTACCAATGACACAAAAATAGGCAGCATTGTAAGCAGTGTAGCTGGAAGCAGAACATTGCAAAGAGATATTAATATCTTAAAGAGATGGGCAAAACTGTGGCAGTTAGATTTCCATGTCAGCAAAAAAAGACTAGAACAGAGTACTTTATAAATGGTGTAAAGCTAGAAATACTGGAGGTTCAAAGAGACTTTGGGGGGTCCATGTCCATTTGAGTGCAGTGTAGATTTACCAGAATGATAACTGGACTCCAAGGGTTAAATTACGAGGTGATATTACACAAACTAGGGATATATTGCCTGGAATTTAGGAGGATCAAGGTAATTTGTTCAAAGCTGTTGAGATATTAAGGGGAACTGATGGGGTAGTTTGGGAGAAACTATTTCAGCAGCTTGGGAACATAGGAACAGGAGTAGGCCATTCAGCCCATCGAGCCTGCTCCGCCATTCAATACGATCCTGGCTGATCATCCACTTCAATGCCTTTTTCCCAGACTGAGTTTCCACAGCCCACTGGGGTAGAGAATTCCAAAGATTCACAACACTCTGAGTAAAAATCCGCCACTCCAGGCTAAAGGTGGTAGTAGTTTGGAACGTGTCTTCTGCACGCAAACATTGATGCAAAATCAATTGTCATTTTTAAATCGAAGTTTGATCTCATCAAATTCCTTTTGAAAATTGAAATATTCTTCTTTCGCGCTCTGTCCCTGAGGCACTCTGTTTCTGTGTGTGTGTTTCTGTGTGTGTTTCTGTGTGTGTTTCTGTGTGTGTTTCTGTGTGTGTGTGTGTGTGTTTCTGTGTGTGTTTCTGTGTGTGTGTGTGTTTCTGTGTGTGTGTGTGTGTTTCTGTGTGTGTGTGTCTGTGTGTGTGTGTCTGTGTGTGTGTGTTTCTGTGTCTGTGTTTCTGTGTGTGTGTGTTTCTGTGTGTGTGTGTGTTTTTCTGTGTGTGTGTTTCTGTGTGTTTCTCTGTGTGTGTGTGTGTGTTTCTGTGTGTTTGTGTGTGTGTGTGTGTGTCTGTGTTTCTGTGTGTGTTTCTGTGTGTGTGTGTTTCTGTGTGTGTGTGTGTTTCTGTGTGTGTGTGTGTTTCTGTGTGTCTGTGTGTGTCTATGTCTGTTTCTCTCTCCTCTCTCAGACCCTTTATAAAGCTCCACATACATCAGTTTGCCATTTGAAGTCAGCTGCTTTTGGTTTCACCGCATCTGCAGAGGTTACACTTCCTTATGCAGGCTGGTAAGAAACATGTATTCCGCAGTTGGCTCCAATGTTCCCATGAAAATTTAGATGTTGTGCGTGCCCAGTTTTTTTAACGTGAGCTCTCCCTTGAAATCTTTGAAGAATCTTTGAAGACGTGTGCTATTTATTGTGGAACAGGATCTGCGTGGGACATTTGAGGCTGCTGCACGCAGATTTGCAGGAACATTGACCGACACTCTCCATCCCAATCTCTTCCTCTTTCTCTCTGGTACTCTCTCCCCATTGCAATCCTTCCCTCTCTCTCTTATTCTCCATATCTATCCCTGTTCTTTCTCACTGTTACTCTCTCCATCTGGATGGAGGAGGAGAAAGAGAGGCATATACAGAGGCAGCTTTACTCTGTATCAAACCCCACAGTGTACCTGCCCCCTAGATCGAGACTTCCCCACAAGGGGAACATCCTCCCAGCATCCGCCCTGTAAAGTCCCCTCAGAATCTTGTATGTTTCAATAAGATCACCTCTCATTCTTCTAAACTCCAATGAGTATAGGCCCAACCTGTTCCACCATTCCTCAAAGATAACCCCTTCATCCCAGGAATCAGCCGAGTGAACCTTCTCTGAACTGATTCCAATGCATCCAGGCCTGACCATTTATCCACTTTCAAAGCTGCCAAACACCTTCATATTTCCCCTCTCACTCTGTTTATCCCATCCAATATTTCACACTCCTCCTCTTTAACTACAATCTCTGTATCGTTCCCCCTCTTTTATAAAGACGGACACAGAGAATTCATTAAGAACCATGCCCACATCTCCCACCTCCACAGGTAGGAAGAAGGAGGAGAGGCAATCTAAACTAAAGGATATAGTTATAAAGGGGCTAACATTCTCTGCCTCTTCCTTTGCTCTAATATAATCCTTGATTTCTATCATTAGCAATGGTTGGAACAATTAACTGAGGTTCTGTCAAAGCTTACTCACATTCTTTATCTGTGTCTCTCTGTCCCAGAGAGATGGTGAAGAAACTATTGATTTGTTTCGTTCTGTTAAGTTTGATGTCAATGTTTCCCCAGGATGTTGACGCTGGGGGATTCAGCGATGGGATAATGCTTTGAATGCCAAGGGGAGGTGGTTGGATTCTCTCATGTTGCAGATGGTCATTGTCTGGCACTTGTGTGACGTGAATGTTACTTGTCACTGGTCGGCCCAAACCTGAATGTTTTCTGGGTCTTGGTGCATGTGGCTCTGGATTGCTTCATTATCTGAGGCAAAATACTGCGGATGCTGGAAATCTGGAAAGCATCGAGCTGAATCACTAACTCTGTTTCTCTCTCCACAGATGCTGCCTGACCTGCTCAGTATTTCCAGCACTTCCTGCTGGGATTTCATTATCTGAGGCAAAATACTGCGGATGCTGGAAATCTGGAAAGCATCGAGCTGAATCACTAACTCTGTTTCTCTCTCCACAGATGCTGCTTGACCTGCTCAGTATTTCCAGCATTCTCTCCTGGGATCTCAGCTGAAGATGGTTGGGCCTCGGACACTACCCTGAGGAACTCCTGCAGTGATGTCCTGGGACTGAGATGATTGACCTCCAACAACCACAACCATCTTCCTTTGTGCTCGGTATGAGTCCAACCAGCAGATTCCTACTGACTTCAGTTTTCCTCGGGTTCCTCGATGTCACACTCGGTCAAACGCTGCCTTGATGTTAAGGTCAGTCTCTCTTCCCAGTAGCAGACAGGAGTGAATCGTTCCCTTTGACCCGTTGTACACTGAACAAGCTGTGTTTCTTCACAGCCTGATACAGGACTGTACACGATCGATTAATGTAGCCCATCAAACACTCCCAGAGCAGGTTCAGCACAGCTTAGGAACAGAGTACAGTTCCTTCAACATTCTCTCTCTGTCTCTCCCTCCTGCTATCTCTGACACTAGGACAGAGACAGAGGGAGAGAGGGTTAGTTATGAAGGCAGAGAGAGGGCTGTAGAGAGGGACAAAGTTGGAGAGAGAGAGATTGTTGAGGTGGATGAAAAGGATAATGTAAGAGATTTTAATTTGATGTAATCCTTCACTGCTGTGGACACAAACATATAAGAGATAGATATGGAGAGAAAAAAACGTCCGGAGAGGGGGAAATGTCGATGATGTTGGGGCCCAGGCAGATACGTTTGATGATCCAGAGGAAATAGCCTCCATTTTAAACATCCAGTGAGCTATTCCACTGTGGGAGCCATCACACCCTCATGATATTGTTTGTGGAAATTTCATGCTGGATTATTGGTTAATTTTTAAACCTGTGATTGATAGATTCTTGTTAAGCAAAGATAGTAAGAGATCAGGGGCAAAGGCAGGATATATGGTGTAAGATAGATCACAGATCAGCCCTGATCTCATTGAATGCCGGAACAGGGTTGTGGGGTTAAATTACATCCAATATCCGATGTTAAATATCCTTCTTTCTCTGTCAGTCACCCTGTCAGTCTATGTCTCTCTGTCTAAACTAAATGGTACAATGTTAAAATGGGTGAAGGAACAGAGAATCCTTCCCCATCCAGGAGCTGACAGTCTCTCTCTCTCTCTCTCTCTCTCTCTACCCCCCCTCTCACTCCCCGCTTTTTGCTGTCTCTCTTTCTCTTTCAATCCTGATCCTGACTTTTCTCGGAATCCTTCTTGGTTGAATAGTACCCTGAAATGTTTCAGTCTCACTGTTACAAGGAACAAGTCACATTTCTGTGGTATTTTCGATATCTTAATGATTCAATTTGGAGCTTGGATTGTGTCAGGTAAATGTGGTTTCTCATTCGGACATTCCTGCATTGTGGAGCTGTCAGTTATCAGTGCAAGGACAGGATATCGGGGTGTCTGAATGGAGTTGAAGATTTTGGTTGCTTGAATAGGGTGTGAATTAGATTGTGGATTGTGTCCCTGAAGGTATTTGAGCCGATGACCTGAGAGAATGAAGTGGTTTACCAATGTCTGAATAACATCAAAGTCTTCAGACACATGAAAGAACAAGATTGGAGACAATACACAAAAGCTGAGACAGTCAGGTCACAACAGGAGGAAGGTGAATGTCTTTTACAGTTTGTAATCTGAAAGCCTGAGGTAATGACTGAAAAAGTCGGAGTTCAAATCCCACATTGGGCTCTTGTGAATTTGAATTTCTCTGAAAATAAAAAATAACTCTGGAATAATAAATCCTCCAGGATGAAATGATTCAATCTCACTGCTCTGACACTGATTTACCTTCAAGTAGCTTTTTCCAGTCCACCTTTTCTAAATGGCCTTCCACCGGCCCAGCTTCATTCCCTAAAACTAAGTGTCAAACTGACCCATCTCTTGTTGACCTTGCTACGTACTGGCCTAAAAAACTTCCCCTGAATGTATATTTAGAATTCAGTATCCTTGATACCTTTTACACTAGTCTCAGTTATCAATGCACTAGTTAGGTCTGCACTAGACCCTGTCTCTGTTTATATTACACATGGACCTGTCTCTGCTATAAAAATGGTTTAAAAGGTGGAGAGCAAACCCTCCAATTTATACACTCGATCCGAAGAAATAGGAGCAGGAGTAGGCCATTCAGCCTCTTGAGCCTGTTCTGTCAGTCAATATGATCATGATTGATCTGATAGTGACTTTAACTCCATTTTCCTGCCTGCCCCCCATAACCCTTGACTCCCTTGTAAATTCATTGACCCAACCTCCACTGCTCTCTGGGGAAGAGAATTCCAAAGCCTAACCAACCTCTGGGAGAAAGAAGTCTTCCTTAGCTCAGTCTTAAATGGCAGACCCTTTATTTTTAAACGGTGCCCCCTAGTTCAAGACTCCTCCACAAGGGAAACATCCTCCCAACATCCGCCCTGTCAAGTCCCCTCAGAATCTTGTACGTTTCAATAAGATCACCTCTCATTCTTCTGAACTCCAATGAGTATAGGCCCAACCTGTTCAACTATTCCTTATAAGACAACCCCTTCATCCCAGGAATCAGCCGAGTGAACCTTCTCTGGACTGATTCCAATGCATCCAGGCCTGACCATTTATTCACTTTCAAAGATGCTAAACACCTTAATATTTCCCTCGCACCCTGTTTATCCCATCCAATATTTCACACTCCTCCTCTTTAACTACAATGTCTGCAATGTCTGCCCCTCTTTTATAAAGACGGACACAGAGAATTCATTAAGAACCGTGCCCACATCTCCCACCTCCATACACACATTCCCTTTTTGGTCCCGAATACTCTATCCTTATTTATCCTCTTGCTCTTCATGTATTTATAAAACATCTTTGTGCTTTCCTTGATTTTACTTGGTAATATTATTTTCCGACTATCTTTTTGCTTTCCTAATTTGATTTTTAATTTCACCCCTGCACTTTCTTCACTCCTCTCAGCTTTCTGTGGGATTGAGCTCTCAGTATCTGGCATAAGCTTCCCTTTTGTGCCTTATTCTACCTGGTTTGATTCTTGCTATCTAAGGGGCTCTAGATTTGGGAGTCTCACCCTGTTTGTCTTTGTGGGAAAATATTTGTTCTCAACCCTCTCAGGGAGTCGAGGGTTCTGCAGAGCAGGCCTGAAAGAGGAGTTGAGTGTTGGGACAGATCAGTCATGATCTTATTGAATGGCAGGGCAGGCTCGAGGGGCTGAATGGCCTACTCCTGCTCCTACTTCTTGTGTTCTTGTGTCCAGTTCAATATCTCCTTTAGTGACTTGGTGCCAAATTGTTATTATTTTTTATTCATTTGTTGGATGTGTTCATTACTGGCTATGCCAGCATTTTATTGCCCATCACCAATTGCCGTTGAACCTTCTTGAACTGCTGCAGTCCATGTGGGGGAGGTACACCCACAGTGCTGTTAGGAAGGGAGATCCAGGATTTTGACCTAGTGACAGTGAAGGAATGGTGATATAGTTCCAAGTCAGGATGGTGTGAGACTGGAATGGAAACTTGCAGGTGGTGGTGTTCCCATATGTGTTTCCTGTTTGTTTGCTCTCTCTCCCCCTCATTATTTCTAGACCTCCCTGTCCTCCTGTCTCTCTCTGTCATGGGAACCTAAGAACAGAAGGAAGTGGGTGCAGGAACAGAGAGACCTGGGGATGTCTGTGCACAAATTGATGGTGGCAGAGCTAGTTGAGAAAGTGGTTAAAAGGCATATGGGATCCTAGGCTTTGTAAATAGAGGCTTAGAGTATAAAAGCAAGGAGGTTATGATGAAGCTTTATAAAACACTGCTTCATCCTCATCTAGTATTGTGTCCAATTCTGGACACCGTGCTTTAGGTAGGATGTGGAGGCATTAGAGAGGATGCAGAAAAGATTCACGAGCAAGGTTCCAGGATGAGGGACTTCAGTTGTGTGGATAGATTGGAGAAACTGGTGTTGTTCTCTGTATCTTTCTTCCTCTCTCTATCTCTCCCTCCTGCTATCTCTGACACTGGGAGAGAGTTATGAAGCGAGTAGAAAAAGACCAACAGATTCAGCAACCATTTCAGTAGGAGAAAAGCCAATAACGGGGGGCACAGTGGCACAGTGGCACAGGGCGGCACAGTGGCACAGTGGTTAGCACCGCAGCCTCACAGCTCCAGGGACCCGGGTTCGATTCCGGGTACTGCCTGTGTGGAGTTTGCAAGTTCTCCCTGTGTCTGCGTGGGTTTTCTCCGGGTGCTCCGGTTTCCTCCCACAAGCCAAAAGACTTGCAGGTTGATAGGTAAATTGGCCATTATAAAGTGTCACTAGTATAGGTAGGTGGTAGGGAAATATAGGGACAGGTGGGGATGTTTGGTAGGAATATGGGATTAGTGTAGGATTAGTATAAATGGGTGGTTGATGTTCGGCACAGACTCGGTGGGCCGAAGGGCCTGTTTCAGTGCTGTATCTCTAATCTAATCTAATCTAATCACAAGCTGTTGGAGGGACGGGAAATCATTTACGAAGGGACAGAGTATCTGATCACACCCAGGATGGTGTAATGAATGCCAACAAAGCCGCATTTCAGCCTGCAATATGAAAAGGAGGGAGAGAGAGCTGAGAGGGAATGAGTTAATTTTGACTGAGTTAATGAGGGGGCAATGGCGTCCTGCGGCTCCCACAATGCCCCGCGGGTGGGAACGGCCCCTATCTGCGGTACAGGCCGCGCTGCACTCTGGGAGGATGCTCCGCACATGCGCATCTCCACAAGAGCGTAAACCGCCGCTTTTTTATATTGTCCCCCGGCTCAGACGTTCAACTTTCCTCCATTGAGATCGACAGCTGAAGCCGCTTCTCCTTTTCCTTTCAGCTGCTGTTTGCGGAAATAAGCGGCCGGCGGGTGACGTCACGCAAACATGGCGGCTGATGACACCCCCCCTCCCGCCAGGGCGTCAGTGAGGTCTCATTGGCTGCCTCGCCCCACGTGTCTGGAGGTCAAGGGGTTAAAAGCTGCCTCTGGCTTCCGCGCAGCCGCGCTTTGGGCGACTTGTCACCCCGCCCCTGGGGTGGGGGAGGGGGTCAGCACCAGACTCTTAAAGGGACCCTGCACCACCAGAACTGTCCCAAACTCTTAAAGGGACCCAACATGGACAGAAAGAGGAAGAGAGTTGGAGAGCAAGTAATAGAGAGGGAAATAGTAAAGAGAGAGTGATGGGGAGAGAGAGAGAGGAAGAACTGAGCTTGAAAGAATCATAGAGAGATGGAGAGTCCGAGAGAAAATAGGTGAGTGGGAGAGAGTGAGAGAGCAAGAGAAATGGAGGGAGAATCTCCTCAATTGGACAGAGATGGAGAGAGAGTGACAGAGAGATGGAGAGACTGAGAGAAAATAGGTGAGAGGGAGAGAGTGAGAGAGCAAGAGATGGAGAGAAATGGAGGGAGAATCTCCTCAATTGGACAGAGATGGAGAGAGAGTGATGGAGAGATGTGAAGAGAGATCAAAGAGAAAGGAAGGTGGAGAGTGAGGGAGAGGTAGAGTTTGAGAGTGAGGAAACAGATAAATGGAAAGATAAAGGTGAGGAGAGAGTAACAGAGCAGAAGAGAGAGAGAGAGAGATGGAGAGAGAGAGTGGGAAGGAAAATGAGAAATTAGAGGAAAAGAGCAGACACAGGGTGTACAGAAAGTGTGAAAAATGAATGAGAGATAGAGTGTCCGTCAGAGAGAGAGGGAAAGTCCGGGATATATGTGGGCAGAGAGAGAGGCAGATAGTGTGTGTGTGTGAGAGAGAGAGAGAGAGACATCAGCACACGTTCACAGTAAAGAAAGTCTCGCCATGTCAAACAGTCATTTCATTGGGTGCACAACCAGACAAAAGTAACTTTATCCTCGGGAGAATGAGTGGAGTCAGACATATAAAAACAGATTGCAGGTTAATGCCCAGATAAGCTTGATTAAAGATTAAAAGTTGCAGAGAGAAATCACCCAGTAATCCTAGTTGCAACCCATTGGACTCAATACAATGGTCCAAAAATATTATCACTGCCAATCAAACAATTTCATCAGCTCAACAGCAAACAGTGAAATGATCCACAAACTGCAGTGTTCAATGATTCAAGGAAGATTACAGAGCATGAGAGAGAACATAAAGACAGACAGAGTATTTGTTTAGCTTCTCTGCCATTGTCCTATGATGAGAGGCTGAGTAAATAGGACCTGTATTCTCTGCAGTTTAGAAGAATGAGAGGTGATCTCATTGAAACATATCAGATTCTAAAGGGACTGGATAGGGTGGACACTGAGAGATCATTTCCACTGGTCGGGAAATGAAAGTCTCCCTTATCCCTTCCTAACCAGCTTATCCACCTGTCCTGTCAGCCTCAGGAATCAGTGAACATTCACTCCAAGGTCCCGCTGTTCACAGACACAGAGATAATGTTGGAGACAGTCATGTTGTTCGGTTAGATCAAAAGTGCAAATGACAAATGTTATCATAGTTTGATGTAATCCTGTGTACACAGAGGTACAAGAAATAGGTGTAGAGTGTGAAACACCAGGAGAGAGGGAGGAATATAGATGGAGAGAGGGTAACAGTGAGAAAGGGAGAGATATGCATGGAGAGAGAAGTGGAGAGCTACTCTTACTGGTAATCTCTCTCCATCTCCGTCTTCCCCTCTCTCTTACTCACTCAATCAATCACTAGTTCCCCTCTCTGCTACTCTCTCCTTGTTTATTTCTCTCTCTGTACCCTCTTAATCTCAATCTCTCACTGTGTCATACCTTCCAGGATGCTGCACACAGCTTTGCGGGAATGCTGACGGACACTCTCCATCCCGATCTCTTCCTCATTTTCTCTGGTAATCTCTCCCCATTGCTATCCTTCCCTCTCCCTGTTCTTCCCTCTCTATATCTATCCCTGTCTTTCTCACTGTTACTCTCTCCATCTGGATGGAGGAGGAGAAAGCGAGGCAATTAGAGAGGCAGCTTTACTCTGTATCTAACCCCACACTGTACCTTCCCTGCGAGTGTTTTCTAGAACAGAGAAGACAGCGATTTACTCAATAGCTAACTAATAGCTTGGCAGCATTTGGTGGGACAGTGTAGACGGAGCTTTACTCTGTATCCCTGGAATTTAGAAGGGTAAGGGGTGATCTGATCAAAGTTTAAAGTGGTGGATGGGGTACCAATCAGGTGCTTTGTCCTGGATGGTGTCGAGCCTCTGGAGTGTTGTAGATGTTACACTCATCCAGGCAAGTGGAGAGATACCATCACACACCTGACTTGTGTCTTGTAGGTGGTTGAAAGGCTTTGGGGAGTCAGGGGGTGAGTCACTTGTAGCCACAGTACTGATGTGATTACTTCAGCTCAGTTCCTGGTCAATGTCTCCCTAGGATGTTGATGCTGGGGGATTCAGCGATGGGATAATGCTTTGAATGCCATGGGGAGGTGGTTGGATTCTCTCTTGTTACAGATGGTCATTGCCTGTCTGTGTGTGTTTTTCTGTGCTCTGGGAACAATTTCCTCAATGGGAGGTCATAATGCTGCGTCATAACTGACTAATTCACGAAAGGAATGCTGATGGAATGAACGGGACAGGGACAGAGTGGATACAACATTGGCTAAGGGACAGGGCACAGAGAGTAGTGGTGAATGGTTGCTTCAGACTGGAGGAAGGTATCTTTGCCTGACATAATCTTATACACTTCTATTCAATCTCCCCTCTATCTACTTTGTAACTTCAACATTGTACCATCTGCAATGTAATAAACAGAGAAGGGAATAGTAGTAGTAAATCTCTGTCTTCTCTGTTCTATAAAACACTGTCAGGGCAGGTACAGTGTGGGGTTCAGGAGGATAGAGGCAGTCTGGTGAAATGGTCAGACACAGGGCAGGTTAACTTCAATGCTGAGAAATGTAAAATGATGCATTTAGGAAGGAAGGCTGAGGAGAAGCGATATAAACTAAATAGTACAATGTTAAAATGGGTGCTGGTTCAGAGAGATCTGGAATCTGGAGAGATCTGCGTCAGTTTTTATATCTGAAAGATTCAATTTGGGGCTTCCAGTCTTGTCAGTTGAATTTAGCTTCATCCTGAAATGTGTTAGCAAACGTGTTGGGAAATGTGTCAAAAGCTGTTTCCATTCAGACATTCCTGCATTGTGGAAGTGTGAGCTGTCTTTGCAGAGACAGGAAATAGAGTTGTTTGAATGGACCTGCAGGTTTTAGTTGATGCAATAAGGTGAGAATTTGAATTGTGTCCCTTGCAGATACACAGAATTGAAGGTATTTACACAACACCACATGAAGTAGTTTACCAATGTCTGACAAACTTCAAAGACTTCAAGCACATGGAAGAAGAGGCGAAGGGAACAATATACAAAACCTCAGTCAGTCAGACAACAGCAGTAGGAAAATGAATCTCTTTTTCTGGGTTTTAATTTGAAGGCCTGAGCTGATGATTGAAAAAGCAGGAGTTCAAATCCCACACAGGGCTGTTGTGAATTTGAATTCTATTTTTTCTTTCAAAAAACATAAATCTGGAGTTAAAAAGCCTCGAGGTTGGAATGATTCACTCCTGTCTACTAGTGCAAAGCCCGTGTGTGTCTCAGTTTTGCTGTATTTATTAATGATTTAAGATGATGTGGTAGAATGCAACATACCCAAGTTGACCAATGACACAAAAATAGGCAGCATTGTAAGCAGTGTAGCTGGAAGCATCAAATTACAAAGAGGTATTAATATCTTAAATAAATGGGCAAAACTGTGGTAGTTAGATTTCAATGTCAGTAAAAAAGACCAGAACAGAGTACTTTATAAATGGTGAGAAGATAGAAACACTGGAGGTTCAAAGAGACTTTGGGGGGTCCATGTCCATTTGAGTGCAGTGTAGATTTACCAGAATGATAACTGGACTCCAAGGGTTAAATTACGAGGTGATATTGCACAAACTAGGGATTTATTGCCTGGAATTTAGGAGGATCAAGGTGATTTGTTCAAAGATGTTGAGATATTAAGGGGAACTGATGGGGTAGTTTGGGAGAAACTATTTCAGCAGCTTGGGAACATAGGAACAGGAGTAGGCCATTCAGCCCATCGAGCCTGCTCTGCCATTCAATACGATCATGGCTGATCATCCACTTCAATGCCTTTTTCCCAGACTGAGCTTCCACAGCCCACTGGGGTAGAGAATTCCAAAGATTCACAACCCTCTGAGCAAATACATTTCTCCCCATCTCTGACCTAAGTGGCTTCCCCCTTATTTTGAAATTGTGTCCCCTGGTTCTAGACTCCCGAACCAAAGGAGACATCTTACCTGCATCTAACCTGTCTATCCCTTTAAGTATTTAGTATGTTTCAATAAGATCACCTCTCATTCTTCTAAAGTCCAATGAGTTTAGGCCCAACCTGTTCAACCATTCCTCATAAGACAACCCCTTCATCCCAGGAATCAGCCGAGTGAACCTTCTCTGAACTGGTTCCAATGCATCCAGGCCTGACCATTTATCCACTTTCAAAGTTGCCAAACACCTTAATATTTCCCTCTCACTCTGTTTATCCCATCCAATATTTCACACTCCTCCTCTTTAACTACAATATCTGCATCGTTCCCCCTCTTTTATAAAGAGGGAGACAAAGGACTGGGCAGACACTGGGGATTGTTACTGAGGTTCTGTTGGTCATTTTTACTGACATCAGCGTGGATTGTAACATCTGTCTGTGTGTGTGTCTGTGTGTGTCTGTGTGTGTGTCTGTGTGTCTGTGTGTGTGTGTCTCTGTGTGTCTGTCTGTCTGTGTGTGTCTGTGTGTGTCTGTGTGTGTGTGTCTGTCCCTTTATGTGTGTGTCTGTGTGTGTCTGGATGTGTGTGTGTCTGTGTGTGTGTGTGTGTGTGTGTGTCTGTCCCTTTATGTGTGTGTCTGTGTGTGTCTGGATGTGTGTGTCTGTGTGTGTGTCTGTGTGTGTGTGTCTGTCCCTTTATGTATGTGTCTGTGTGTGTTTGGATGTGTGTGTGAGAGAGAGAGAATATCAGGGTCACCTCGCTCCATCTCTATCTCTCCTCTCTCTGTTTCTCCTTCTCTCTCTATCTCTCCCTCTCTCAATCCACCTCTCATAGAAACATAGAAAATAGGAGCAGGAGCAGGCCATTCGGCCCTTTGGGCCTGCTCCGTCATTCAATAAAGATCATGACCGATGGTCTAATTCAGTACCCTGTTCCCACTTTCTCCCCATACCCCTTGATCCCTTTGACATTAAGAAATATATCTTTCTCCTCCATGAATATATTTAATGACTTGGCCTCCACTGCCTTCTGCGGTAGAGAATTCCACAGGTTCACCACCCTCTACCCCATCCATCTCTCCCCCTCTATCTCCGTCTCCACCCTCTATCTCCCTCTCCCCCTCTATCTCCCTCTCCCCCTCTATCTCACTCTCCCCATCGATCTGTCTCTCGCCCTCTATCTCCCTATCCCCCCTCTATCTCACTCTCCCCATCGATCTGTCTCTCGCCCTCTATCTCACTCTCTCCCTCTCCCCCCCTCTCTCTCCCTCTCCCCCCTCTCTCTCCCTCTCCCCCCTCTCTCTCCCTCTCCCCCTCTATCTCTCTCTGCCCCTCTATCTCTCTCTGCCCCTCTATCTCCCTCTGCCCCTCTATCTCCCTCTCCCCCTCTATCTGTCTGTCTCCCCCTCTGTCTGTCTCCCCCTCTGTCTGTCTCCCCCTCTATCTATCTGTCTCTCTCCCTCTATCTGTCTCTCTCCCTCTATCTGTCTCTCCCCCCTCTATCTCCCTCTCCCCCTCCTCCTGACACTCCCTCTCTCTCCTTCTATCTCTGTCTCTGCCACTCTCTCTGTCTCTCTCTCTGTCCCTCCCTCTGTCTTTCCCTCTCTGTCTCTATGTCTTTCTTCTTCTATCTCTCTCTCTTAATTTCTCTCTCTCTGCCCCTCCATCTGCCTTTCCCTCTCTGTCTCTCCCTCTCTCTCCTTCTATCTGTGTGTATCTCTCTCTCTGTCTCTCCATCTGTCTTTCCCTTTCGGTCCCTCCCTCTCTCTCCTTCTCTCTCTGTCTCTGCCTCTCTCTCTGTCTCTCCCTCTCTCTCCTTCTCTCTCTGTCTCTCCATCTGTCGTTCCCTTTCTGTCTCTCCCTCTCTCTCTCTCTGTCTTTCCATCTGTCTTTCCCTCCTTGTCACTCCCTCTCTCGCCGTACATCTCTGCTTCTCTCTCTCTCTGTCTCTCCAACTGCCTTTGCCTCTGTTTCTCTCCCACTCCCTCCTTCTCACTCTGTCACTCCCTCTCTCTCCTTCTATTGCTGTCTATCTCGCTATCCCTCTATCCCTCCATCTGTCTTTCCCTCCCTGTCTCACCATCTCTCTCCTTCCATCTCTGTCTCTCTCTCTTTCCATCTGTCTTTCCCTCCTTGTCACTCCCTCTCTCTCCTTCTATCTCTCTCTCTCGTTCTATCCCTCCATCTATCCTTCCCTCCCTGTCACTCCATCTCTCTCCTTCTCTCTTTGTCTCTCTCTCTATCCCTCCATCTGTCCTTCCCTCCCTGTCACTTCCTCTCTCGCCTTCTATCTCTGTCTCTGCGTCTCACTCTGTCTCGCTCTCTCTGTCTCTCCAACAGCCTTTCCCTTTCTGTCTCTCCCTCTCTCTCCTTCTCTCCCTGTCTCTGCCTCCCTCTCTGTCTCTCCCTCTCTGTCCTTCTATCTCTGTCTCTGTCGCTCTATCCCTCCATCTATCCGACCCTCCCTGTCACTCCCTGTCAGTCCATCTCTCTCCTTCTCTCTCTGTCCCTCACTCTGTCCCTCCATCTGTCCTTCCCTCTCTCTCCTTCTATCTCTGTCTCTCTCTCTCTGTCTCTATGTCTGTCCCTCCATCTGTCCTGCCCTCCCTGTCCTTCTATCTCTGTCTCTCTCTCTCAGTCTCTCTCTCTGTTCCTCCATTTGTCTTTCCCTCTCTGTCTCTGTCCTTCTATCTGCTTCACTCTGTCTCTCTCTCTCTGTCCCTCCATCAGTTTTTCCCTGTCTGTTTCTCCATTTCTCTCCTTCTATCTCTGTCTCTCTGTCTGTCCCTCCATCTGTCCTGCCCTCCCTGTCCTTCTAGCTCTGTCTCTCTCTCTCTGTCTCTCTCTCCGTTCCTCCATTTGTCTTTCCCCCTCTGTCTCTGTCCTTCTATCTGCTTCACTCTGTCTCTCTCTCTGTCCCTCCATCAGTCTTTCCCTATCTGTTTCTCCATTTCTCTCCTATATCTGTCTCTCTCTCTGTCCCTCCATTTGTCTTTCCATCTCTGTCTCTGTTCTTCTATCTCTGTCTCTGCTTCTCTCTGTCTCTCTCTCTGTCCCTCCATCAGTCTTTCCCTCTCTGTTTCTCCATTTCTCTCCTTCTATCTCTGTCTCTCTCTCTGTCCCTCCATCTGTCTTTCCCTCTATCTCTCCCTCTCTCTCCTTCTCTCTCTGTCTCTCACTTTGTCTCTCCATCTGTCTTTCCCTCTCTGTCTCTCCCTTTCTCTCCTTCCATCTCTGCCTCTCTCTCTCTGTCTCTCCATCTGTCTTTCCCTCTCTGCCTCTCCCTCTCTCTCCTTCTATCTCTGTCTCTCTCTCTCGATCCCTCCGTCGGTCCTTCCCTCCCTGTCTCTCCCTCTCTCTCCTTCTATCTCTCTCTTTCTCTCTGTCTCTCCATCTGTCTTTCCCTCCCTGACACACTCTCTCTCTCCTTCTATCTCTGTCTCTCTCTATGTCCCTCCTTCTGTCTTTCCTTCTCTATCTCTCACTCTCTCTCCTTCCATCTCTGCCTCTCTCTCTCTGTCTCTCCAACTGCCTTTGCCTCTGTTTCTCTCCCACTCCCTCCTTCTCTCTCTCCCTCTCCCTCTCTCTTTGTCTCTCTGTCACTCCCTCTCTCTCCTTCTATTGCTGTCTATCTCGCTATCCCTCTATCCCTCCATCTGTCCTTCCCTCCCTGTCTCACCATCTCTCTCCTTCCATCTCTGTCTCTCTCTCTTTCCCTCCATCTGTCTTTCCTTCTCTGTCGCTCCCTCTCTCTCCTTCTATTGCTGTCTATCTCTCTATCCCTCTATCCCTCCATCTGTCCTTCCCTCCCGTCTCTCCATCTCTCTCCTTCTATTTCTGTCTCTCTCTCTGTCCCTCCATCTGTCTTTCCCTCTCTGTCACTCCCTCTCTCTCCTTCTATCTCTGTCTCTCTGTCTCTCCATCTGTCTTTCCCTCCCTGACACTCCCTCTCTGTCCTTCTATCTCTGTTGCTCTCTCTATCCCTCTCTCCCTCCATCTGTCCTTCCCTCCCTGTCTCTCCATCTCTCTCCTTCTATCTCTGTCTCTCTGTCTCTGTCCCTCCATCTGTCTTTCCCTCCCTGACACTCCCACTCTCTCCTTCTCTCTCTGTCTCTCTCTCTGTCTTTCCATTAGTCTTTCCCTCCTTGTCACTCCCTCTCTCTCCTTCCATTTCTGCTTCTCTCTCTCTCTGTCTCTCCAACTGCCTTTGCCTCTGTTTCTCTCCCTCTCCCTCCTTCTCTCTCTGTCTCTCCCTCTCTCTTTGTCTCTCTGTCACTCCCTCTCTCTCCTTCTATTGCTGTCTCTCTCTCTATCCCTCAATCCCTCCATCTGTCCTTCCCTCCCTGTCTCTCCTTCTCTCTCTCTCTTTCTCTCTGTCTCTCCATCTGTCTTTCCCTCCCTATCACTCCCTTTCTCTCCTTCCATCTCTGCCTCTCTCTCTCTGTCTCTCCATCTGTCTTTCCCTCTCTGCCTCTCCCTCTCTCTCCTTCTATCTCTGTCTCTCTCTCTCGATCCCTCCGTCGGTCCTTCCCTCCCTGTCTCTCCCTCTCTCTCCTTCTATCTCTCTCTTTCTCTCTGTCTCTCCATCTGTCTTTCCCTCCCTTTCCCTCCCTCTCTCTCCTCCATTTCTGTCTCTCTCTCTGTTCCTCCATCTGTCTTTCCCTCCTTGTCACTCCCTCTCTCTCCTTCGATCTCTGCTTCTCTCTCTCTGTCTCTCCAACTGCCTTTGCCTCTGTTTCTCTCCCACTCTCTCCTTCTCTCTCCGTCTCTGCCTCTCTCTCTGTGTCTCTGTCACACCCTCTCTCTCCATCTATCTCTGTCTCTCTCTCTATCCCTCTATCCCTCCATCTGTCTTTCCCTCCCTGACACTCCCTCTCTCTTCTACTCTCTCTCTCTCTGTCTCTCTCTCTGTCCATCCATCTGTCTTTCCCTCTCTGTCTCTCCCTCTCTCTCCTTCTGTCTCTGTGTCTCTCTCTGTCCCTCCATCTGTCTTTCCCTCCCTGTCTCTCCCTCTCTCTCCTTCCACCTCTGCCTCTCTCTCTCTCTCTCCATCTGTCTTTCCCTCTCTGTCACTCCCTCTCTGTCTTTCTCTCTCTGTTTCTCTCTCTATCCCTCCATCTGTCCTTCCCTCCGTCACTCCATCTCTCTCATTCTCTCTCTGTCTCTCACTCTGTCCCTCGATCTGTCTTTCCCTCCCTGTCACTCCCTCTCTCTCCTTCTCTCTCTGTCTCACTCTGTCCCTCCATCTGTCTTTTCCTCCCAGACACTCCCTCTCTCTCCTTCTCTCTCTGTCTCTCACTCGCTGTCTTTCCAACTGCCTTTCCCTCTGTGTATCTCCCACTCTTTCCTTTTCTCTCTGTCTCTGCCTCTCTCTGTCTCTATCCCTCCATCTGTCCTTCCCTCCCTGTCACTCCATCTCTCTCCTTCTCTCTCTATCCCTCCATCTGTCCTTCCCTCCCTGTCTCTCCCTCTCTCTCCTTCCTTCTCTGCCACTCTCTCTCTCTCTCTCCATCTGTCTTTCCCTCTCTGCCTCTCCCTCTCTCTCCTTCTATCGCTGTATCTCTCTCTCTCTATCCCTCCATCTGTCTTTCCCTCCCTGTCTCTCCCTCTCTCTCCTTCCATCTCTGTCTCTCTGTTCCTCCATCTGTCTTTCCCTCTCTGTCTTTCCCTATCTCTCCTATCTCTGTCCCTCTCTCTATGTCTCCATTTTAAATATTCAGCAAGCTATTCCACTGTGGGAGCCATCACACCCTCATGATATTGTTTGTGGAAATTTCATGCTGGCTTATTGGTTAATTTTTAAACCTGTGATTGATAGATTCTTGTTAACCAAAGGTATTAAGAGATAAGGGGCAAAGGCAGGATATATGGTGTAAGTTTGATCACAGATCAGCCAAGATCACATTCAATGCAGGAACAGAGTTGTGGAGTTAAATTGCATCCTCCTCTTCCAATATCCCCTGTTAAATATCCTTCTTTCTCTGTCAGTCACCCTGTTAGTCTATGTCTCTCTGTCTCTCTCTCTCTCTCTCTGTTTCGGACAGTGTCGAGTGAGATTCACTCTGTATCCACCCCATGATGTTCCTGCCCTGGGAGTGTGTGATGTGACAGCGTGGAGGGAAATTTACTCTGTGTCAAACCCAACATTGTGCTTGGCTTGGAAATGTTTAATGGGACAGTGTAGCTGGAGATTTACTGTGTATCCCTGGAATTTAGAAGGTTATGGGGTGATTTGATGAAAGTTTACAAAATAATAAGGGAAACTGATAGGGTGGACTGAGAGTAAATATTCCCACTGGCTGCAGAGTCAGGAACTTGGGATAGTCTGAAAATATAAAGAGTGGCCACTTTGACTTCATCCCATCGTGTCGTATGTACATTCTCACATATAGCAGGTATAGCAGCACATATATAACAGGATAACAGGTATAACTGTAGTCATAGTATTCAGCTGAAAATTGATCAGTTACATTGTTATTTCAGTCCATATTTACAGTACACACGGTACCTTACTGTTGTAATAAAGTCATATAGTGTCTATTCATCCCACTGGGGCAAAATGTCACTGGCTCAACATTCTCACCAAATACTAAAGCATTCCACAATGCAAGACTCTGAAATTCAACACAAGTTTCCTTTTCTGAGTCTCGCTGGTCTGTTCTGATTCTCTGAGGGATTACTGATGCTTATCCTCCACATGAGCAGTCGTCCTAATCCCGTGTGCCTGTCCTGCTCCCAAACCCAGCATCCACTTACATTAAGGCAAGTGATACAGGAGCGTCTCAGTGACTGAGGCAGGTGAGTCTTGAGGCTGAGCCGGGCACAGTGAGTGACCCGGGTTAATCCGACACTCCAGGGACAGTTTAAACGGAGCTTTACTCTGTATCTAACCCGTGCTGTACCTTCTCTGAGAGTGTTTGATGGGGCAGTGCAGACGAGGAGAGTTATTCCTTACCCATTTTAAATATAGAGAAGTGAATATCCAAGAGATTGTTTTAAATGTGAGGAGGGTTTCTGCCTCGACCATCCTTTAGAGTCATAGAGAGATACGGCACTTATACAGGCCCTTCGGCCCGCACAGTCTGTGCCGGCCATCAACCACCCATTTTATACTAATCCTTTCAGGCAGTGAGTTCCAGACACCCACCAGCCACTGGGTGAAGAAACTATTGATGTGTTTCGTTCTGTTAAGTTTGATGTCACTGTTTCCCCAGGATGTTGACGCTGGGTGATTCAGCGATGGGATAATGCTTTGAATGCCAAGGGGAGGTGGCTGGATTCTCTCATGTTGCAGATGGTCATTGCCTGGCACTTGTGTGACGTGAATGTTACTTCCCACTTGTCGGCCCAAACCTGAATGTTGTCCGGGTCTTGGTGCATGTGGCTCTGGATTGCTTCATTATCTGAGGCAAAATACTGTGGATGTTGGAAATCTGGAAAGCATCGAGCTGAATCACTAACTCTGTTTCTCTCTCCACAGATGCTGCCTGACCTGCTCAGTATTTCCAGCATTCTCTCCTGGGATCTCAGCTGAAGATGGTTGAGCCTCGGACACTACCCTGAGAAACTCCTGCAGTGATGTCCTGGGACTGAGATGATTGACCTCCAACAACCACAACCATCTTCCTTTGTGCTCTGTATGACTCCAACCAGCGGATTCCCACTGACTTCAGTTTTACTCGGGCTCCTCGATGTCACACTCGGTCAAACGCTGCCTTGATGTTCAGGTCAGTCTCTCTTCCCAGTAGCAGACAGGAGTGAATCGTTCCCTTTGACCCGTTGTACACTGAACAAGCTGTGCTTTTTCACAGCCTGATCCAGGACTGTACACGGCCAATTAATGTAGCCCATCAAACACTCCCAGAGCAGGTTCAGCACAGCTTAGGAACAGAGTACAGTTCCTTCAACATTCTCTCTCTGTCTCTCCCTCCTGCTATCTTTGACATTAGGAGAGAGACAGAGGGAGAGAGGGTTAGATATGAAGGCAGAGAGAGTGCTGCAGAGAGGGACAAATTTGGAGAGAGAGAGATTGTTGAGGTGGATGAAAAGGATAATGTAAGATATATTAATTTGATGTAATCCTTCACTGCTGTGCACACAAACAGAAAGAGATAGATATGGAGAGAAAAAAACATCGGGAGATGGGGAAATGTAGATGACGTTGGGGCCCAGGCAGATACGTGTGATGATCCAGAAGGAACAGTCTCCATTTTAAACATCCAGCAAGCTATTCCACTGTGGGAGCCATCACACCCTCAGGATATTTGTTGTGCAAATTTCTTGCTGGCATATTGGTTAATTTTTGAAGCTGTGATTGATAGATTCTTGTTAACCAAAGGTATTCAGAGATAAGGGGCAAAGGCAGGATATATGGAGTAAGTTACATCACAGATCAGCCAAGATCACATTGGATGCCAGAACAGGATTGTGCGGTTGAATTGCAACCTCCTCTTCCAATATCCCCTGTGAAGTATCCTTCTATCACTGTCAGTCACCCTGTCAGTCCATGTCTCTCTGTTTCTCTCTTTCTGTCACTCTCTCTGTCTCTATCGGACAGTGTAGAGTGAGATTCACTCTGTATCCACCCCATGATGTTCCTGCCCTGGGAGTGTGTGATGGGACAGTGTAGAGGGAAATTTACTCTGTGTCAAACCCAACATTGTGCTTGGCTTGGGAATATTTAATGGGACAGTGTAGCTGGAGATTTACTGTGTATCCCTGGAATTTTGAATTCTCAGGTGTGATTTGATGATTGTTTTCAAGATAATAAGGGAAACTGATAGGGTGGACAGAGAGTAACAATTCCCACTGGCTGCAGAGTCTAGAACATGGGGGCATAGTCTAAAAATATAAACCTCGTCTAAAAACCTTTCAGGAGTGAAATGAAGAAACACTTCAACACACCAGGTGTGGTATCAGTTTGAAACTCTCTTCCACAAACAGCAATTGATGCTGAGACACTTGTTAATTTTTAAATCTGAGTTTGATAGATTTTTATGAAACCTCTCTGTCACTCCCTCTCTCTTCTCCCATCTCTGCCTCTCTCTCTCTCTGTCTCTCCATCAGTCTCCCCACCCATCAGTCCCTCTCTATCCTTCTATCTCTGCCTCTCTCTCTATCCCTCCATCTGTCCGTCCCTCCCTGTCACTCCATCTCTCTCCATCTCTATATGTCTCTCACTCTGTCCCACCATCTGCTTTTCCCTCCCTTTGTCACTCCCTCACTCTCCTTCTATCTCTCTCTCTCTCTGTCGCTCTATCCCTCCATCTATCCTTCCCTCCCTGTCACTCCATCTCTCTCCTTCTCTCTTTGTCTCTATCTCTGTCTCTCCATCTGTCTTTCCCTCCCTGTCGCTCCCTCTCTCTCCTTCTATCTCTGCCTCTCTGTCTCTCTCTCTCTCTGTCTCTTCATCTGCCTTCCCCACCCCCTGACACTCCTTCTCTCTCCTTCCATCTCTGTCTCTGCCTCTCTCTCTGTCTCTCTCTCTTTCCCTCCATCTCTCTCCTTCTCTCTCTGTCTCTCACTCTCTCCCTCCATCTGTCTTTCCCTCTCTGTCTCTCCGTCTCTCTTCTTCTATCTCTGTCTCTCCCTCTCTCTCTGTCTCTCTCTCTCTATCCCTAGATCTGTCTTTCCTTCTCTGTCTCTCCCTCTCTCTCCTTCTCTCTCTGTCTCTCTCTCTGTCCCTCCATCTGTCTTTCCCTCTCTGTCTCTCCCTCTCTCTCCTTCTCTCTCTCTGTCCCTCCATCTGTCAAAGAACAAAGAACAGTACAGCACATGAACAGGCCATTCGGCCCTCCAAGCCTGCGCCGATCTTGATGCCTGCCTAAACTAAAACCTTCTGCACTTCCGGGGTCCGTATCCCTCTATTCCCATCCTATTCATGTATTTGTCAAGATGTCTCTTAAACGTCTCTATGGTACCTGCTTCCACCACCTCCCCCGGCAACAACTTCCAGGCACTCACCACCCTCTGTGTAAGGAACTTGCCTCGCACATCCCCTCTAAACTTTGCCCCTCTCACCTTAAACCTCTGTCCCCTAGTAACTGACTCTTCCACCCTGGGAAAAAGCTTCTGACTATCCACTCTGTCCATGCCACTTATAACTTTGTAAACCTCTATCATGTCGCCCCTCCACCTCCGTCGTTCCAGTGAAAACAATCCGAGTTTATCCAACCTCTCCTCATAGCTAATGCCCTCCAGACCAGGCAACATCCTGGTAAACCTCCTCTGTACCCTCTCCAAAGCCTTCACGTCCTTCTGGTAGTGTGGCGACCAGAATTGTACACAATATTCTAAGTGTGGCCGATCTAAAGTTCAGTACAGCTGCAACATGACCTGCCTATTTTTATACTCTATGCCCCGATCGATGAAGGCAAGCATGCCGTATGCCTTCTTGACTACCTTATCCACCTGTGTTGCACTTTCAGTGACCTGTGGACCTGTACGCCCAGATCTCTCTGCCTGTCAATACACCTAAGGGTTCTGCCATTGACTGTATACTTCCCACCTGCATTAGACCTTCAGAAATGCATTACCTCACACTTGTCCGAATTAAACTCCATCTGCCATTTCTCCGCCCAAGTCTCCAACCGATCTATATCCTGCTGTATCCTCTGACAATCCTCATCACTATCCGCAACTCCACCAACCTTTGTGTCGTCCGCAAACTGACTAATCAGACCAGCTACATTTTCCTCCAAATCATTTATATATACTTCAAACAGCAAAGGTCCCAGCACTGATCCCTGCGGAACACCACTAGTCACATCCCTCCATTCAGAAAAACACCCTTCCACTGCTACCCTCTGTCTTCTATGACTGAGCCAGTTCTGTATCCATCTTGCAGCCAGTTCTGTATCCATTTTGTCTTTCCCTCTCGTGTCACTCCCTCTCTCTCCTTCCATCTCTGCCTCTCACTCTGTCTCTCCATCTGTCTTACCCTCCCTGTCACTCGCTCTCTTTCCTTCCATCTCTGCCTCTTTCTCTGTCTCTCCATCTCTATTGCCCTCTCTGTCTCTCCCTCTCTCTCCTTCTAGCTCTGTCTTTCTCTCTCTCTCCATCTGTCTTTCCCTCTCGGTCTATCCCTCTCTGTACTTCTCTCTCTCTCTGTCTCTCACTCTGTCCCTCCATCTGTCTTTCCCTCTCTGCAACACCCTCTCTCTCCTTCTATCTCTGTCTCTCTCACTATCCCTCCATCTGTCCTTCCCTCCCTGTCATTCCATCTCTCTCCTTCTCTCTCTGTCTCTCTCTCTCTATCCCTCCATCTGGCTTTCCCTCCCTGACACTCCCTCTCTCTCCTTCTATCTCTGTCTCTCTCTCTGTCCCTCCATTTGTCTTTCCCTCTCTGTCACTACCACTCTCTCCTTCTATCTTTGTCTTTCTCTCTCTATCCCTCCATCTGTCCTTCCCTCCCTGTCACTCCATCTCTCTCCTTCCATCTCTGACTCTCTCTCTCTGGCTCACCATCTGTCTTTCCCTCTCTGTCTCTCCTTCTCTCTCTCTCTGTCTCTCCATCTGTCTCCACCCCCCGTCACTCCCTCTCTCTCCTTCTATCTCTGTCTCTGCCACTCTCTCTGTCTCTCTCTCTGTCTCTCCATCTGTCTTTCCCTCTCTGTCTCTCCGTCTCTCTCCTTCTATCTCTGTCTCTGCCTCTCTCTGTGTCCCTCCATCTGTCCTTCCCTTTCTGTCTCTCCCTCTCTCTCCTTCTATCTCTGTCTCTGCCTCTCTCTCTGTCTCTCTCTCTCTCTCCAATTGCCTTTCCCTCTCTGTCTCTCCCTCTCTCTCCTTCTCTCCCTGACACTCCCTCTCTCTCCTTCTCTCTCTGTCTCGCTCTCTTTCCCTCCAACTGTCTTTCCCTCCCTGTCACTCCCTCTCGGTCCTTCTATCTCTGTCTCTCTCTCTCTGTCTCTCCATCTGGCTTTCCCTCTCTGTCTCTCCCTCTCTCTCCTTCTATCTCTGTCTCTCTCTCTCTCGCTATCCCTCCATCTGTCCTTCCCTCCCTGTCACTCCATCTCTCTCCCTGTCTCTCTCTCTCTGTCCCTCCATCTGTCTTTCCCTCCCGAACACTCCCTCTCTCTCCTTCCATCTTCCCCTGTCTCTCTCTGTCTCTCCGTCTGTCTTTCCCTCTCTGTCTCTCCCTCTCTCTCCTTCTATCTCCGTCTCTCTCTCTCTGTCTCTCCGTCTGTCTTTCCCTCCCCTGTCACTCCCTCTCTCTCCTTCCATCTCTGTCTCTCTGTTCCTCCATCTGTCTTTCCCTATCTCTCCTATCTCTGTCCCTCTCTCTCTGTCTCCATTTTAAATATTCAGCAAGCTATTCCACTGTGGGAGCCATCACACCCTCATGATATTGTTTGTGGAAATTTCATGCTGGCAAAGACAGGATATATGGTGTAAGTTACATCACAGATCAGCCAAGATCACATTGAATGCAGGAACAGAGTTGTGGGGTTAAATTGCATCCTCCTCTTCCAATATCCCCTGTTAAATATCCTTCTTTCTCTGTCAGTCACCCTGTCAGTCCATGTCTCTCTGTTTCACTCTTTCTGTCTCTCTCTGTCTGTCTCTATCGGACAGTGTAGAGTGAGATTCACTCTGTATCCACCCCATGATGTTCCTGCCCTGGGAGTGTGTGATGGGACAGTGTAGAGGGAAATTTACTCTGTGTCAAACCCAACCTTGTGCTTGGCTTGGGAATGTTTAATGGGACAGTGTAGCTGGAGATTTACTGTGTATCCCTGAAATTTTGAAGGCTCAGGTGTGATTTGATGATTGTTTTCAAGGTAATAAGGGAAACTGATAGGGTGGACAGAGAGTAACAATTCCCACTGGCTGCAGAGTCTAGAACATGGGGGCATAGTCTAAAAATATAAACCTAGTCTAAAAACCTTTCAGGAGTGAAATGAAGAGACACTTCAACACACCAGGTGTGGTATCAGTTTGGAACTCTCTTCCACAATCAGCAATTGATGCTGAGACACTTGTTAATTTTTAAATCTGAGTTTGATAGATTTTTATGAAATCTCTCTGTCACTCCCTATCTCTTCTCCCATCTCTGCCTCTTTCTCTCTCTGTCTCTCCATCTGTCTTTCCATCTCTGTCGCTCTCACTCTCTCCTTCTCTCTCTGTCTCTCCCTCCTGCTATCTCTGACACTAGGACAGAGACAGAGGGAGAGAGGGTTAGTTATGAAGGCAGAGAGAGGGCTGTCGAGAGGGACAACGTTGGAGAGAGAGAGATTGTTGAGGTGGATGAAAAGGATAATGTAAGATATATTAATTTGATGTAATCCTTCACTGCTGTGGACACAAACATATTAGAGATAGATATGGAGAGAAAAAAACATCGGGAGAGGGGGAAATGTCGATGATGTTGGGGCCCAGGCAGATACCTTTGATGATCTAGAAGAAATAGCCTCCATTTTAAACATCTAGCAAGCTATTCCACTGTGGGAGCCATCACACCCTCATGATATTGTTTGTGGAAATTTCATGCTGGATTATTGGTTAATTTTTAAACCTGTGATTGATAGATTCTTGTTAAGCAAAGATAGTAAGAGATAAGGGGCAAAGGCAGGATATATGGTGTAAGATAGATCACAGATCAGCCCTGATCTCATTGAATGCCGGAACAGGGTTGTGGGGTTAAATTACATCCAATATCCGATGTTAAATGTCCTTCTTTCTCTGTCAGTCACCCTGTCAGTCTATGTCTCTCTGTCTAAACTAAATGGTACAATGTTAAAATGGGTGAAGGAACAGAGAATCCTTCCCCATCCAGGAGCTGACCGTGTCTCTCTCTCTTTCTCTCTCTCTCTACCCCCTCTCTCACTCCCCCCTTTTTACTCTCTCTCTTTCTCTTTCAATCCTGATCCTGACTTTTCTCGGAATCCTTCTTGGTTGAATAGTACCCTGAAATGTTTCAGTCTCACTGTTACAAGGAACAAGTCACATTTCTGTGGTATTTTCGATATCTTAATGATTCAATTTGGAGCTTGGATTGTGTCAGGTAAATGTGGTTTCTCATTCAGACATTCCTGCATTATGGAACTGTCAGTTATCTGTGCAGGGACAGGATATCGGGGTGTCTGAATGGAGTTGAAGATTTTGGTTGCTTGAATAGGGTGTGAATTAGATTGTGGATTGTGTCCCTGAAGGTATTTAAGCCGATGACCTGAGAGAATGAAGTGGTTTACCAATGTCTGAATAACATCAAAGTCTTCAGACACATGAAAGAACAAGATTGGGGACAATACACAAAAGCTGAGACAGTCAGGTCACAACAGGAGGAAGGTGAATGTCTTTTACAGTTTGTAATCTGAAAGCCTGAGGTAATGACTGAAAAAGTCGGAGTTCAAATCCCACATTGGGCTCTTGTCAATTTGAATTTCTCTGAAAATAAAAAATAACTCTGGAATAATAAATCCTCCAGGATGAAATGATTCAATCTCACTGCTCTGACACTGATTTACCTTCAAGTAGCGTTTTCCAGTCCACCTTTTCTAAATCGCCTTCCACCGGCCCAGCTTCATTCCCTAAAACTAAGTGTCAAACTGACCCATCTCTTGTTGACCTTGTTCCTTACTGGCCTAAAATACTTCCCCTGAATGTATATTTAGAATTCTGTATCCTTGATACCTTTTACACTAGTCTCAGTTATCAATGCACTAGTTAGGTCTGCACTAGACCCTGTCTGTGTTTATATTACACATGGACCTGTCTCTGCTATAAAAATGGTTTAAAAAGTGGAGAGCAAACCCTCCAATTTATACACTAGATCTGAAGAAATAGGAGCAGGAGTAGGCCATTCAGCCTCTTGAGCCTGTTCTGTCAGTCAATATGATCATGATTGATCTGATAGTGACTTTAACTCCATTTTCCTGCCTGCCCCCCATAACCCTTGACTCCCTTGTAAATTCATTGACCCAACCTCCACTGCTCTCTGGGGAAGAGAATTCCAAAGCCTAACCAACCTCTGGGAGAAAGAAGTCTTCCTTAGCTCAGTCTTAAATGGCAGACCCTTTATTTTTAAACGGTGCCCCCTAGTTCAAGACTCCTCCACAAGGGAAACATCCTCCCAACATCCGCCCTGTCAAGTCCCCTCAGAATCTTGTATGTTTCAATAAGATCACCTCTCATTCTTCTAAACTCCAATGAGTATAGGCCCAACCTGTTCAACTATTCCTCATAAGATAACCCCTTCATCCCAGGAATCAGCCGAGTGAACCTTCTCTGAACTGATTCCAATGCATCCAGGCCTGACCATTTATTCACTTTCAAAGATGCTAAACACCTTAATATTTCCCTCTCACCCTGTTTATCCCATCCAATATTTCACACTCCTCCTCTTTAACTACAATGTCTGCATAGTTCCCCCTCTTTTATAAAGACGGATACAAAGTATTCATTAAGAACCGTGCCCACATCTCCCACCTCCATACACACATTCCCTTTTTGGTCCCAAATACTCTATCCTTAGTTATCCTCTTGCTCTTCATGTATTTATAAAACATCTTTGTGCTTTCCTTGATTTTACTTGGTAATGTTATTTTCCGGCCATTTCTTTGCTCTCCTAATTTGATTTTTAATTTCACCCCTGCACTTTCTTCACTCATCTCGGCTTTCTGTGGGACTGAGCTCTCGGTATCTGACATAAGCTTCCCTTTTGTGCCTTATTCTACCTGGTTTGATTCTTGCTATCTAAGGGGCTCTAGATTTGGGAGTCTCACCCTGTTTGTCTTTGTGGGAAAATATTTGTTCTCAACCCTCTCAGGGAGTCGAGGGTTCTGCAGAGCAGGCCTGAAAGAGGAGTTGAGTGTTGGGACAGATCAGTCATGATCTTATTGAATGGCAGGGCAGGCTCGAGGGGCTGAATGGCCTACTCCTGCTCCTACTTCTTGTGTTCCTGTGTCCAGTTCAATATCTCCTTTAGTGACTTGGTGCCAAATTGTTATTATTTTTTATTCATTTGTTGGATGTGTGCATTACTGGCTCTGCCAGCATTTTATTGCCCATCACCAATTGCCGTTGAACCTTCTTGAACCGCTGCAGTCCATGTGGGGTAGGTACACCCACAGTGCTGTTAGGAAGTGAGATCCAGGATTTTGACCGAGTGACAGTGAAGGAATGGTGACAGAGTTCCAAGTCAGGATGGTGTGAGACTGGAAGGGAAACTTGCAGGTGGTGGTGTTCCCATATGTGTTTCCTGTTTGTTTGCTCTCTCTCCCCCTCATTATTTCTCGACCTCCCTGTCCTCCTGTCCCTCTCTGTCATGGGAACTTAAGAACAGAAGGAAGTGGGTGCAGGAACAGAGAGACCTGGGGATGTCTGTGCACAAATTGATGGTGGCAGAGCTAGTTGAGAAAGTGGTTAAAAAGCGTATGGGATCCTAGGCTTTGTAAATAGAGGCTTAGAGTATAAAAGCAAGGAGGTTATGAAGCTTTATAAAACACTGCTTCATCCTCATCTAGTATTGTGTCCAATTCTGGACACCGTGCTTTAGGTAGGATGTGGAGGCATTAGAGAGGATGCAGAAAAGATTCACGAGCAAGGTTCCAGGATGAGGGACTTGAGTTGCGTGGATAGATTGGAGAAGCTGGGGTTGTTCTCTGTCTTCCTCTCTCTATCTCTCCCTCCTGCTATCTCTGACACGAGGAGAGAGACAGAGGGAGAGAGGGTTGGTTATGAAGCCAGGAGAAAAAGACCAACAAATTCAGCAACCATTTCAGGAGGAGAAAAGCCAAGAACAATCACAAGCTGATGGAGGGACGGGAAATCGTTTACGAAGGGACAGAGTATCTGATCACACCCGGGATGGTGTAATGGATGCCGACAAAGCCCCATTTCAGCCTGCAATATGAAAAGGAGGGAGAGAGAGCTGAGAGGGAATGAGTTAATTTTGACTGAGTTAATGAGGGGGCAATGGCGTCCTGCGGCTCCCACAATGCGCCGCGGGTGGGAAAGGCCCCTTTCTGCGGTACAGGCCGCGCTGCACTCTGGGAGGATGCTCCGCACATGCGCATCTCCACAGGAGCGTGAACCGCCGCTTTTTTATATTGTCCCCCGGCTCAGACGTTCAACTTTCCTCCATTGAGATCGACAGCTGAAGCCGCTTCTCCTTTTCCTTTCAGCTGCTGTTTGCGGAAATAAGCGGCCGGCGGCTGACGTCACGCAAACATGGCGGCTGATGACACCTCCCTCCCGCCAGGGCGTCAGTGAGGTCTCATTGGCTGCCTCGCCCCACGTGTCTGGAGGTCAAGGGGTTAAAAGCTGCCTCTGGCCTCCGCGCAGCCGCGGTTTGGGCGACTTGTCACCCCGCCCCTGGGGTGGGGGAGGGGGTCAGCACCAGACTCTTAAAGGGACCCTGCACCACCAGAACTGTCCCAAACTCTTAAAGGCACCCAACATGGACAGAAAGAGCAAGAGAGTTGGAGAGCAAGTAAAAGAGAGGGAAATAGAAAAGAGAGAGTGATGGGGAGAGAGAGAGGAAGAACTGAGCTTGAAAGAATCATAGAGAGATGGAGAGACTGAGAGAAAATAGGTGAGAGGGAGAGAGCGAGAGAGCAAGAGAAATGGAGGGAGAATCTCCTCAATTGGACAGAGATGGAGAGAGAGTGATAGAGAGATGGAGAGACTGAGAGAAAATAGGTGAGAGGGAGAGAGTGAGAGAGCAAGAGATGGAGAGAAATGGAGGGAGAATCTCCTCATTTGGACAGAGATGGAGAGAGAGTGATAGAGAGATGGAGAGACTGAGAGAAAATAGGTGAGAGGGAGAGAGTGAGAGAGCAAGAGATGGAGAGAAATGGAGGGAGAATCTCCTCATTTGGACAGAGATGGAGAGAGAGTGATAGAGAGATGGAGAGACTGAGAGAAAATAGGTGAGAGGGAGAGAGTGAGAGAGCAAGAGATGGTGAGAAATGGAGGGAGAATCTCCTCAATTGGACAGAGATGGAGAGAGAGTGATGGAGAGACTGAGAGAAAATAGGTGAGAGGGAGAGAGTGAGAGAGCAAGAGATGGTGAGAAATGGAGGGAGAATCTCCTCAATTGGACAGAGATGGAGAGAGAGTGATAGAGAGATGGAGAGACTGAGAGAAAATAGGTGAGAGGGAGAGAGTGAGAGAGCAAGAGATGGTGAGAAATGGAGGGAGAATCTCCTCAATTGGACAGAGATGGAGAGAGAGTGATGGAGAGATGTGAAGAGAGATCAAAGAGAAAGGAAGGTGGAGAGTGAGGGAGAGGTAGAGTTTGAGAGTGAGGAAACAGATAAATGGAAAGATAAAGGTGAGGAGAGAGTAACAGAGCAGAAGAGAGAGAGAGATGGAGAGAGAGAGTGGGATGGAAAATGAGAAATTCGAGGAAAAGAGCAGACACAGGGTGTACAGAAAGTGTGAAAAATGAATGAGAGATAGAGTGTCCGTCAGAGAGAGAGGGAAAGTCCGGGATATTTGTGGGCAGAGAGAGAGGCAGATAGTGTGTGTGTGTGTGAGAGAGAGAGAGACATCAGCACACGTTCACAGTAAAGAAAGTCTCGCCGTGTCAAACAGTCATTTAATTGGGTGCACAACCAGACAAAAGTAACTTTATCCCCGGGAGAATGAGTGGAGTCAGACATATAAAAACAGATTGCAGGTTAATACCCAGATAAGCTTGATTAAAGATTAAAAGTTGCAGAGAGAAATCACCCAGTAATCCTAGTTGCAACCAATTGGACTCAATACAATGGTCCAAAAATATTATCACTGCCAATCAAACAATTTCATCAGCTCAACAGCAAACAGTGAAATGATCCACAAACTGCAGTGTTCAATGATTCAAGGAAGATTACAGAGCATGAGAGAGAACATAAAGACAGACAGAGAGTATTTGTTTAGCTTCTCTGCCATTGTCCTATGATGAGAGGCTGAGTAAATAGGACCTGTATTCTCTGCAGTTTAGAAGAATGAGAGGTGATCTCATTGAAACATATCAGATTCTAAAGGGACTGGATAGGGTGGACACTGAGAGATCATTTCCACTGGTCGGGAAATGAAAGTCTCCCTTATCCCTTCCTAACCAGCTTATCCACCTGTCCTATCAGCCTCAGGAATCAGTGAACATTCACTCCAAGGTCCCGCTGTTCACAGACACAGAGAGAATGTTGGAGACAGTCATGTTGTTAGGTTAGATCAAAAGTGCAAATGACAAATGTTATCATAGTTTGATGTAATCCTGTGTACACAGAGGTACAAGAAATAGGTGTAGAGTGTGAAACACCAGGAGAGAGGGAGAAATATAGATGGAGAGAGGGTAACAGTGAGAAAGGGAGAGATATGCATGGAGAGAGAAGTGGAGAGCTACTCTTACTGGTAATCTCTCTCCATCTCCGTCTTCCCCTCTCTCTTACTCACTCAATCAATCACTAGTTCCCCTCTCTGCTACTCTCTCCTTGTTCATTTCTCTCTCTGTACCCTCTTAATTTCAATCTCTCACTGTGTCATACCTTCCAGGATGCTGCACACAGCTTTGCGGGAATGCTGACCGACACTCTCCATCCCAATCTCGTCCTCTTTCTCTCTGGTAATCTCTCCCCATTGCTATCCTTCCCTCTCCCTGTTCTTCCCTCTCTATATCTATCCCTGTCTTTCTCACTGTTACTCTCTCCATCAGGATGGAGGAGGAGAAAGCGAGGCATATATAGAGGCAGCTTTACTCTGTATCTAACCCCACACTGTACCTTCCCTGGGAGTGTTTTCTAGAAGAGTGAAGACAGAGATTTACTCAATAGCTAACTAATAGCTTGGCAGCATTTGATGGGACAGTGTAGACGGAGCTTTACTCTGTATCCCTGGAATTTAGAAGGGTAAGGGGTGATCTGATCAAAGTTTAAAGTGGTGGATGGGGTACCAATCAGGTGGACTGCTTTGTCCTGGATGGTGTCGAGCCTCTGGAGTGTTGTAGATGTTACACACATCCAGGCAAGTGGAGAGATACCATCACACACCTGACCTGTGTCTTGTAGGTGGTTGAAAGGCTTTGGGGAGTCAGGGGGTGAGTCACTTGTAGCCACAGTACTGATGTGATTACTTCAGCTCAGTTCCTGGTCAATGTCTCCCTAGGATGTTGATGCTGGGGGATTCAGCGATGGGATAATGCTTTGAATGCCATGGGGAGGTGGTTGGATTCTCTCTTGTTACAGATGGTCATTGCCTGTCTGTGTTTGTTTTTCTGTGCTCTGGGACCAATTTCCTCATTGGGAGGTCATAATGCTGCCTCATAACTGACTAGTTCACGAAAGGATTGCTGATGGAATGAACGGGACAGGGACAGAGTGGATACAACATTGGCTAAGGGACAGGACACAGAGAGTAGTGGTGAATGGTTGTTTCAGACTGGAGGGCGGTATCTTTGACTGACATAATCTTATACACTTCTATTCAATCTCCCCTCTATCTACTTTGTTCTAAGGAGATCAAACCCAGCTTTTCCAACCTAACCTTGTAGCTAAAATCCCCCATCTCTGAAACCATTCTGGTAAATCTCTGCACCCTCTTAAGGAACCTCACATCCTTCCTAAAGTCTGGTGACCAGAACTGGACACAGTTCTCCAGTCGGGGCCAAAATAGAGCTTTATAAATGTTCAGCATAACCTCCCTGCTTTTGTACTGACTGTATACAGTGTACATTGTGGTACAGTGGTATTCCCCAGGGGTTTGGATTCGGACCACTGATCTTTTTGATATATATTAATGACTTGGACTTGGGTTTACAGGGCATAACTTCAACATTACACCATCTGCAATGTAATAAACAGAGAAGGGAATAGTAGTAGTAAATCTCTGTCTTCTCTGTTCTATAAAACACTGTCAGAGCAGGTACAGTGTGGGGTTCAGGAGGATAGAGGCAGTCTGGTGAAATGGTCAGACACATGGCAGGTTAACTTCAATGCTGAGAAATGTCAAATGATGCATTTAGGAAGGAAGACTGAGGAGAAGCGATATAAACTAAATAGCACAATGTTAAAATGGGTGCTGGTTCAGAGAGATCGGGAATCTGGAGAGATCTGCGTCAGTTTTTATATCTGAAAGATTCAATTTGGGGCTTGCAATCTCTAAGTTGAATTTAGCTTCATCCTGAAAAGTGTTAGCAAACGTGTTGGGAAATGTGTCAAAAGCTGTTTCCATTCAGACATTCCTGCATCGTGGAAGTGCGAGCTGTCTTTGCAGAGACAGGAAATAGAGTTGTTTGAATGGACCTGCAGGTTTTGGTTGATGCAATAAGGTGAGAATTTGAATTGTGTCCCTTCCAGATACACAGAATTGAAGGTATTTACAAAACACCACATGAAGTAGTTTACCAATGTCTGACAAACTTCAAAGACTTCAAACACATGGAAGAAGAGGCGAAGGGAACAATATACAAAACCTGAGACAGTCAGGCAACAGCAGTAGGAAAATGAATCTGTTTTTATGGGTTTTAATTTGAAGGCCTGAGCTGATGATTGAAAAAGTAGGAGTTCAAATCCCACGCTGGGCTGTTGTGAATTTGAATTTTGTTTTTTCTAAAAATAAACATAAATCTGGAATTAAAAAGCCTCTAGGTTGGAATGATTCACTCCTGTCTACTAGTGCAAAGCCCGTGTGTGTCTCAGTTTTGCTGTATTTATTAACGATTTAAGATGATGTGGTAGAATGCAACATACCCAAGTTTACCAATGACACAAACATAGGCAGCATTGTAAGCAGTGTAGCTGGAAGCATCAAATTACAAAGAGGTATTAATATCTTAAATAAATGGGCAAAACTGTGGTAGATAGATTTCAATGTCAGTAAATAAGACTAGAACAGAGTACTTTATAAATGGTGAAAAGATAGAAACACTGGAGGTCCAAAGAGACTTGAGGGGTCCATGTCCATTTGAGTGCAGTGTAGATTTACCAGAATGATAACTGGACTCCAAGGGTTAAATTACGAGGTGATATTACACAAACTGGGAATAATTCCCTGGAATTTAGGAGGATCAAGGTGATTTGATCAAAGATGTTGAGATATTAAGGGGAACTGATGGGGTAGTTTGAGAGAAACTATTTCGGCAGCTTTGGAATATAGGAACAGGAGTAGGCCATTCAGCCCATCGAGCCTGCTCCGCCATTCAAGACGATCATGGCTGATCATCCACTTCAATGTGTTTTTCCCAGACTATCCTCATACCCTTTATGTCATTGGAATTCAGCAATCTGTCAATCTCTGCTTTAAACATACTCAATGACTGAGCTTCCACAGCCCTCTGGGATAGAGAATTCCTAAGATTCACAACCCTCTGAGTAATGACATTTCTCCTCATCTCTGTCCCAAGTGGCTTCCCCCTGATTTTGAAATTGTGTCCCCTGGTTCTAGACTCCTCAACCAGGAGAAACATCTTACCTACATCTACCCTGTCTATCTATAACGTCACCCCAGGGTCTCCACACAGCCTGTCTCCCCGTCCCCCTGCTTCTAAAGTGTCTCAGGGTCTCCTGGCACTTTCTATCTCTCTGCTTCTGTCTCTATCCCTCACTATCTCTCTGTTCTCTCTCCATTTCTATCTCTCCCTATCTCTCTGTTACTCTACCTCTGTTCCTCTCTCTCTGTCTATCACTCTCTCCCACCATGTTGGTTATCATTGGGGGTTGAGTTAAATCACAGGCAAAATAAACACTTCACCTGTCTGCCCCGAAATAAATAGCAAAATTTGTGGATATTTTATGTCTGTATTCAGACAATATAGACAGGAGTGTATATTATATGATGGGATGCTGCAAATCGATTTACACTCGTACTGTCGGAAAAACAACTTAAAAAGAATTATTCACAAGTCGAGTCCAACTTAACGACAGATTTGACCCGATAAGGTAATAAATGCCAAAAGTCTGGAGTTTTTTGGAGTACGTTAAGCTTTACTCTGTCTGGCTTTCAGAAATTAAACATTACACATGCACTGCAAGATTAAAGATTATACATAGGTTAGGCTACATAGAATTTTGGAAGGACTAACAAGGCTGGGGAATATCCAATGAATGGTAGTATCATAGGAAGTACAGAGTGTCAGAGGGATCTTGGTGTACTTGTCCATAGATCACTGAAGGCTGCAGCGCAGGTAGACAAGGTGGTTAGGAAGGTATATGGGATACTTGCCTTTATTAGTTGAGGCATAGAATATAAGAACAGGGAGGTTATGATGGAGCTGTTTAAAACACTGGTTAGGCCACAGCTGGAGTACTGTGTACAGTTCTGGGCACCACACTATAGGAAGGATGTGATTGCATTTGAGAGGATGCAGAGGAGATTCACCAGGATGTTGCCTGGGCTGGAGCATTTCAGCTATGAAGAGAGACTGAAAAGGCTGGAGTTGTTTTCCTTAGAGCAGAGAAGGCTGAGGAGGGACCTGATTGAGGTATACAAAATTATGAGGGGCATTGATAGGTTAGATAGGAAGAAACTTTTTCCCTTAGCGGAGGGGTCAATAACCAGGGGGCATAGATTGAAGGCAAGGGGCAGGAGGTTTGGAGGGGATTTGAGGAAAAGATTTTTCACCCGGAAGGTTATTGGATGATTTGATGAAGGTTTACAAAATAATAAGGGAAACTGATAGGGTGGACTGAGAGTAAATATTCCCACTGGCTGCGGAGTCAGGAACTTGGGGCATAGTCTGAAAATATAAAGAGTGGCCACTTTGACTTCATCCCATCGTGTCGTATGTACATTCTCACATATAGCAGGTATAGCAGCACATATATAACAGGATAGCAGGTATAACTGTAGTCATAGTATTCAGCTGAAAATTGATCAGTTACATTGTTATTTCAGTCCATATTTACAGTACACACGGTACCTTACTGTTGTAATAAAGTCATATAGTGTCTATTCATCCCACTGGGGCAAAATGTCACTGGCTCAACATTCTCACCAAATACTAAAGCATTCCACAATGCAAGACTCTCAAATTCAACACAAGTTTCCTTTTCTGAGTCTCGCTGGTCTGTTCTGATTCTCTGAGGGATTACTGATGCTTATCCTCCACATGAGCAGTCGTCCTAATCCCGTGTGCCTGTCCTGCTCCCAAACCCGGCATCTGCTTACTTTAAGGCAAGTGATACAGGAGCGTCTCAGTGACTGAGGCAGGTGAGTCTTGAGGCTGAGCCGGGCACAGTGAGTGACCCGGGTTAATCCGACACTCCAGGGAATGTTTAAACTGAACTGTACTCTGTATCTAACCCGTGCTGTACCTTCTCTGAGATTGTTCGATGGGGCAGTTCAGACAAGGAGACTCTGATAGGGTGGACAGAGAGTAACTATTCCCACTGGCTGCGGAGTCAGGAACTTGTGGGCCGAGTCTAAAAATCTAAACGTAGTCTCAAAACCTTTCAGGAGTGAAATGAAGAAACACTTCAACACACCAGGTGTGGTATCAGTTTGAAACTCTCTTCCACAATCAGCAATTGATGCTGAGACACTTGTAAATTTTTAAATCTGAGAATGATAGATTGTTGTTAACCAAAGGTATTAAGAGACAAAGGGCAAAGGTGGGATATATGGTGTTAGTTAGATCACAGATCAGCCCTGATCTCACTGAATGAAGGAACAGGGTCGAGGGGTTAAATTGCCTCCTCATCTTCCTATGTCTGATGTTAAATATCCTTCTTTCACTCTCGGTCACCCTGTCAGTCTGTTTCTCTCTTTCTGTCTCTCACTGTGTCTACTTCGGACAGTGTAGAGTGAGATTCACTCTGTATCCACCCCATGATGTTCCTGTCCTGGGACTGTTGGATGGGACAGTGTAGAAGGAGCATTACTCTGTATCTAATCCATGCTGTACCTGTCTGGGGAATGTTGATGGGAGAGTGGAAACAGAGAGGTCTGGGACCAGGGTCCTCATGGAGAGGACTTAATGGTGCCTCCTAATTGACCAGTTAGCAATATTGGTGCTCCAGGGATGAAAGGGACATTGGCTGAGTGGATACGACATTGGCTGAGAGAGTGGACAATGGTTGTTTCAGACTGGAGGGAGGTATACAGTGGAGGTTTATATTAGGACCACTGATCTTTTTGATATATACTAATGACTTGGACTTGTGTTTACAGGGCATAACTTCAATGTTTGCCAATGTTTGTGACATCTGCAATGTAATAAACAGGGAAGGGACTAGTAGCAGACTTCAGGAGGAGAGAGGCAATCTGGTGAAATGGAACACACACGAACAAATGAATTAGGAGCAGGAGGTGGCCATTCGGCCCCTCGTGCCTGCTCTGTCATTCAATGGCTGATCTGATTGTGAACTCAACTCCACTTTCCTGTCTGCGTCCCATAACCCTTAGACTTCAGGAGGATAGAGGCAGTCTGGTGAAATGGTCAGACACATAGCAGGTTAACTTCAATGCTGAGAAATGTCAAATGATGCATTTTGGAAGGAAGGCTGAGGAGAAGCGATATAAACTAAATGGTACAATGTTAAAATGGGTGCAGGGACAGAGAGAACTGGGATTTCATTTGTGTCACTTTTTACATCTAAAAGATTCAATTTGGGGCTTGCAATCTCTAAGTTGAATTTAGCTTTCTCCTGAAAAGTGTTGGCAAACATGTTGGGAAATGTGTCAAAAGCTGTTTCCATTCAGACATTCCTGCATTGTGGAAGTGTGAGCTGTCTTTGCAGAGACAGGAAATAGAGTTGTTTGAATGGACCTGCAGGTTTTAGTTGATGCAATAAGGTGAGAATTTGAATTGTGTCCCTTGCAGATCCACAGAATTGAAGGTATTTACACAACACCACATGAAGTAGTTTACCAATGTCTGACAAACTTCAAAGACTTCAAACACATGGAAGAAGAGGAGAAGGGAACAATATACAAAACCTGAGACAGTCAGACATCAGCAGTAGGAAAATGAATCTCTTTTTATGGGTTTTAATTTGAAGGCCTGAGCTGATGATTGAAAAAGCAGGAGTTCAAATCCCACACAGGGCTGTTGTGAATTTGAATTCTATTTTTTCTTTAAAAAAACATAAATCTGGAGTTAAAAAGCCTCGAGGTTGGAATGATTCACTCCTGTCTACTAGTGCAAAGCCCGTGTGTGTCTCAGTTTGCTGTATTTATTAATGATTTAAGATGATGTGGTAGAATGCAACATACCCAAGTTTACCAATGACACAAAAATAGGCAGCATTGTAAGCAGTGTAGCTGGAAGCATCAAATTACAAAGAGATATTAATATCTTAAATAAATGGGCAAAACTGTGGTAGTTAGATTTCCATGTCAGCAAAAAAAGACCAGAACAGAGTACTTTATAAATGGTGTAAAGATAGAAACACTGGAGGTTGAAAGAGACTTTGGGGGGGTCCATGTCCATTTGAGTGCAGTGTAGATTTACCAGAATGATAACTGGACTCCAAGGGTTAAATTACGAGGTGATATTACACAAACTAGGGATTTATTGCCTGGAATTTAGGAGGATCAAGGTGATTTGTTCAAAGATGTTGAGATATTAAGGGGAACTGATGGGGTAGTTTGGGAGAAACTATTTCAGCAGCTTGGGAACATAGGAACAGGAGTAGGCCATTCAGCCCATCGAGCCTGTTCCGCCATTCAATACGATCATGGCTGATCATCCACTTCAATGCCTTTTTCCCAGACTGAGCTTCCACAGCCCACTGGAGCAGAGAATTCCAAAGATTCACAACCCTCTGAGCAAAGACATTTCTCCCCATCTCTGACCTAAGTGGCTTCCCCCTTATTTTGAAATTGTGTCCCCTGGTTCTAGACTCCCGAACCAAAGGAGACATCTTACCTGCATCTAACCTGTCTATCCCTTTAAGTATTTAGTATGTTTCAATAAGATCACCTCTCATTCTTCTAAAGTCCAATGAGTATAGGCCCAACCTGTTCAACCATTCCTCATAAGACAACCCCTTCATCCCAGGAATCAGCCGAGTGAACCTTCTCTGAACTGGTTCCAATGCATCCAGGCCTGACCATTTATCCACTTTGAAAGTTGCCAAACACCTTAATATTTCCCTCTCACTCTGTTTATCCCATCCAATATTTCACACTCCTCCTCTTTAACTACAATATCTGCATCGTTCCCCCTCATTTATAAAGAGGGAGACAAAGTATTCATTAAGAACCATACCCACATCTCCCACCTCCATACACACATTCCCTTTTTGGTCCCTAAGACTCTATCCTTAATTATCCTCTTGCTCTTCATGTATTTATAAAACATCTTTGTGATTTCTTTGCTTTTAATGGTAATATTATTATCCGGCCATTTCTTTGCTCTCCTAATTTGCTTTTTAATTTCACCCTTGTACTTTCTACACTCCTCTCAGCTTTGTGTTGTATTGAGCTCTCGGTATCCGACATAAGCTTCCCTCTTGTGCCTTATCGTACCCGGTTTGATCCTTGACATCCAAGGGGCTCTAGATTTGGGAGTCCCACCCTGTTTGTCTTTGTGTGAACATATTTGATATCAACCCTCAGTAACTCTCACTGCTCTGACACTGATTGACCTTCAAGTAGCTGTTTCCAGTCCACTTTGCTAAAATCCCCCATCCCTGGATCCACCATCCCCTCTGCTCCTTACAAAGGACTCTCACATCCTTCCTAAAGTGTGGTCACCAGAATTGGATGCAGTGTTCTGGTCGTGGCCTAACCAGAGGTTTATAAACATACAGCATAACCTTCATGCTTTTGTACTCAAAATCTCTATTTATGAAGCCCAAGATCCCATATGCTTTGCTGACTACTTTCTCAATATGTCCTGCCACCTTCAAAGATGTATGTACATGTATCCCCAGGTCTCTCTGTCCCTGCACACTCCCTAGAACTGGGCCATTATGTCTGTATTCCCTCTCCCTATCCTTTCTGCCCATCTCACATTTCCCTGTATTAAATTCCTTCTGCCACTTGTCTGCCCATTCTGCTCACCTATCGATGTCCTGTTGTAGTCGATTGATGTCATCAACACTGTTTACATCTCCTCCAAGTTTGTTATCTCCCCCTCTATCTCCCTCTTCACCTCTATCTCCCTCAACCCCCTCTATCTCCCTCTCTCCCCCATCTATTTCCCTCTCCCCCCTCTATCTCCCTCTCTCCCCCCTCTATCTCTCTCTCCCCCCTCGATCTCTCTCAACCCCCTCTATCTCTCTCACCCCCCTCTATCTCTCTCTCCCCCTCTATCTCTCTCTCCCCCTCTATCTCTCTCTCCCCTCTCTATCTCTCTCTCCTCCCACTATCTCTCTCTCCCCCCACTATCTCTCTCTACCCCCACTATCTCTCTCTACCCCCACTATCTCTCTCTACCCCCACTATCTCTCTCTCCCCCCACTATCTCTCTCTCCCCCCAGTATATCTCTCTCCCCCCACTATATCTCTCTCCCCCCACTATCTCTCTCTCCCCCCACTATCTCTCTCTCCCCCCACTATCTCTCTCTCCCCCCACTATCTCTCTCTCCCCCCCACTATATCTCTCACCCCCCACTATCTCTCTCTCCCCGCTCTATCACTCTCTCCCCGCTCTATCACTCTCTCCCCGCTCTATCACTCTCTCCCCGCTCTATCACTCTCACCCCACTCTATCATTCTCTCCCCGCTCTATCATTCTCTCCCCGCTCTATCATTCTCTCACCGCTCTATCATTCTTTCCCCGCTCCATCTCCCTCTCCCCGCTCCATCTCCCTCTCCCCGCTCCATCTCCCTCTCCCCGCTCCATCTCCCTCTCCCCGCTCCATCTCCCTCTGCCCGCTCCATCTCCCTCTGCCCGCTCCATCTCCCTCTGCCCGCTCCATCTCCCTCTTCCCGCTCCATCTCCCTCTTCCCGCTCCATCTCCCTCTTCCCGCTCCATCTCCCTCTGCCCGCTCCATCTCCCTCTGCCCGCTCCATCTCCCTCTCCCCGCTCCATCTCCCTCTCCCCGCTCCATCTCCCTCTCCCCGCTCCATCTCCCTCTCCCCGCTCCATCTCCCTCTCCCCGCTCTATCTCTCTCTCCCCGCTCTATCTCTCTCTCCCCGCTCTGTCTCTCTCTCTCCACCTCTATCTCTCTCTCTCCACCTCTATCTCTCTTCCCCCTCTAACTCTCTTCCCCCTCTCTGTCCCTCCATCTGTCTTTCCCTCTCTGTCACTCCCTCTCTCTCCTTCTATCTCTGTCTCTCTCTCTCCATCCCTCCATCTGTCCTTCCCTCTCTGTCACTCCAACTCTCTCCTTCCATCTCTGCCTCTCTCTCTGTCCCTCCATCTGTCCTTCCCTACCAGACACTCCCTCTCTCTCCTTCCATCTCTGCCTCTCTCTCTGTCTTTCCATCTTTCTTTCCCTCTCTGTCTCACTCTCCCTCCTTCCATCTCTGCCTCTCTCTCTCAGTCTTTCCATCTGTCTTTCCCTCCCTGTCACTCCCTCTCTCTCCTTCTATCTCTGTCTCTCGTTCTCTGTCTCTCCATCTGTCCTTCCCTCCATGTCACTCCATCTCTCTCCTCTCTCTGTCTCTCACTCTGTCCCTCCATCTGTCTTTCCCTCCCTGTCACTCCATCTCTCTCCTTCCATCTCTGCGTCTCTCTCTCTCTGTCTCTCCAACTGCCTTTCTCTCTCTGGTTGACTAACAGGAAGCAGAGAGTGGGGATAAATGAGTGCTATTCTGGTTGGCAATCAGTCACTAGTGGTGTGCCTCAGGGATCGCTGTTGGGACCCCAATTATTTACAATTTATATCGATGATTTGGAGTTGGGGACCACGTGTAGGGTGTTAAAGTTTGCAGATGACACTAAGATGAGTGGCAGAGCAAAGTGTGCAGATGACTGTGAAACTTTGCAGAGGAACATAGATACATTGAGTGAGTGGGCAAAGGTCTGGCAGATGGAATACAATGTTAATAAATGTGAAGTTATTCATTTCGGTAGGAGTAACAGTAAAAAGGATTATTACTTGAATGGTAAAAAGTTGCAGCATGCTGCTATGCAGAGGGACCTGGGTGTCCTTGTGCATGAATCGCAAAAGGTTGGTCTGCAGGTACAGCAAGTAATTAGGAAGGCAAATGGAATTTTGTCCTTCATTGCGAAAGGGATTGAGTTTAAAAGCAGAGAGGTTATGTTGCAGCTGTATAAGGTACTGGTGAGGCCGCACCTGGAGTACTGTGTGCAGTTTTGGTCTCCTTACTTGAGAAAGGATGTACTGGCACTGGAGAGGGTGCAGAGGAGGTTCACTAGGTTGATTCCAGAGTGGAGGGGGTTGGCTTATGAGGAGAGACTGAGTAGATTGGCATTATATTCACTGGAGTTCAGAAGAATGAGGGGGGATCTTATAGAAACTGAAATTGAAATATTATAGAAATTGAAATATTCTTCTGTCACTCTCTGTCCCTTGGGCAGTCCGTTTGTGTGTGTGTCTGTGCATGTCGGTCTCTGTGTCTGTGTGTCTGTGCATGTCGGTCTGTGTGTGTGGTTCTCTGTGTGTGGGTGTGTGTGTCTTAGCCTGTTTCTCTCTCCTCTCTCAGAACCTCAGTAAAACTCCACATACATCAATTTGCTATTTTAATTTGGCTGCTTTTGGTGATACCACAACTGCAGAGGGTGCACTTCCTTCTGCAGGCTGGTAGGAAACCCATATCCCGCTCTTTAACGGCATATTCTGTCTGCTTTGTATACTAAATTGATTAATCCCTAATAATTGATCAAATCTGACATTGATTACTGTTTGAAAGTCTCCAGGTTTACTTTCCTCCCAGGGCTGATTAAAAGTTCGAGTTTCCCTCAGTGTGTTGGAAATATCAAACCCTGATCCCACACCCAGTAAAGTATTTTACATGATGGGACGCTGCAAATGTTGTTATACTCAGTGCGCACGGTACCTTCATGTTGTAATAAGATGTTATAATCTCTATTCAGATAACTCTCATGCCACAGGGGCAAAATTTCACTGGGTCAACATTCTGACCAAACACTAAAACATTACAGAAAGCGAAGCTCACAAATTCAACACAAGTTTCCTTTTCTGTGTCTCGCTGGTCTGTTCTGATTTTCTGTTGGGTGACATCAGTCTAGATTTTGTGTTCAGACCTGAACCCACAAACGTATAACTCAGAGGCAGGATTATTACCCACTGAGCTACAGCTGGCTCCAATGTTCCCAGAAAATTTAGTTGTTGTGCACGGCAAGTTTTTTTTGTCCCACGTGCAGTCCCTTTAAATTTTTAAGAATCTTCGAAGACGTGTGTTATTTATCAGGGAACAGGACCTGCGTGGTACCTTCCAGGCTGCTGCACACAGCTTTGCAGGGACACTGACCGACACTCTCCATCCCAATCTCTTCCTCTCTGGTAATCTCTCCCCATTGCGATCCTTCCCTCTCTCTGTTATTCTCTCTCTATATCTATCCCTGTCTTTCTCACTGTTACTCTCTCCATCTGGATGGAGGAGGAGAAAGAGAGGCATATATAGAGGCAGCTTTACTCGGTATCTAACCCCACACTGTACCTGTCCTGCGAGTGTTTTATAGAACAGAGAGGACAGAGATTTGCTCTGTAGATAACTCCATTCTGTACTTGGCTTGGCAGCATTTGAAGGGACAGTTTAGACGGAGCTTTACTCTGTATCCCTGGAATTTTGAAGTGTCAGGGGTGTTTAGTTTAGTTTAATTTAGAGATTCAGCACTGAAACAGGCCCTTCGGCCCACCGGGTCTGTGCCGACCATCAACCACCCATTTCTACTAATCCTACACTAATTCCATATTCCTACCACATCCCCACCTGTCCCCATATTTCCCTACCACCTACCTATACTAGGGGCAATTGCTAATGGCCAATTTACCGATCAACCTGCAAGTCTTTGGCATGTGGAAGGAAACCGGAGCACCCGGAGGAAACCCACGCAGACACAGGGAGAACTTGCAAACTCCACACAGGCAGTACCCAGAATTGAACCCGGGTCGCTGGAGCTGTGAGGCTGCGGTGCTAACCACTGCGCCACTGTGCTGGGTGAATTGATCAAAGTTTACAAGACAATACTGGAAACTGATGGGGTAGATAGAGAGAAACTCTTCTCACTGGTTGGAGGAGTCTCTGACGAGGGGCACAGTCGAAAAATCGAACATTCGTCGAAGACCCTTTCAAGGGTGAAATTTATTAACACTTCTACACACAAAGGATGGTGGAATTTTGGAATTGTCTTCCACAAATGACCCCTCCCTATCTCTGCAATCTCCTCCAGCTCCACAATCCACCAATATCTGCCATCCTCTAATTCTGGCCTCTTGAACATCCCCAATTTGAATCGTTCCACCATTGGTGGCCGTGCCTTCAAGCTGCCAAGGCCCTAACTCTGGAATTCCATTCCCAAACCTCTCCATCTCACTAACTCTCTTTCCTCTTTGAAGATTCTCCCTCAAACCAACCTCTGACCAAGTTTTTGGTCATCTGGTCTAATATCTCCTGAAGTGACTCGGTGTCAAATTTTTATTTTCTTGATTCATTTGTTGGATGTGTGCGTTAGTGGCCAGGACAGCATTTATTGCCCATTCACAATTGCCCTTGAGAAGGTGGTGTTGAGCCTCCTTCTTGAACCGCTGCAGTCCATGTGGGGTAGGTACACCCACAGTGCTGTTAGGAAGGGAGATCCAGGATTTTGACCCAGTCACAGTGAAGGAGCAGCGATATAGTTCCAAGTCAGGATGGTGTGTGACTTAAGGGAAACTTGCAGGTGGTGGTGTTTCCATACGTGTTTCCTGTTTGTTTGCTCTCTCTCCCCCTCCTTCTTTCCAGACCTCCCTGTCCTCCTGTCCCTCTGTGTTATGAGAACCGAAGAACAGAAGGAAGTGGGTGCAGGAACAGAGAGACCTGGGGATGTGTGTGCACAAATTGAAGGTGGCAGAGCTAGTTGAGAAAGTGATTAAAAGGCATATGGGATCCTAGGCTTTGTAAATAGAGGCTTAGAGTATAAAAGCAAGGAGGTTATGATGAAGCTTTATAAAACACTGCTTCATCCTCAACTAGTATTGTGTCCAATTCTGGACACCGTACTTTCGGAAGGATGTGGGGGCTTTAGAGAGGATGCAGAAAAGATTCACGAGCAAGGTTCCAGGGATGAGGGACTTCAGTTACGTGGATAGATTGGAGAAACTGGTGTTGTTCTCCATAGAGAAGAGAAACTTGAGATGAGATTTGATAGAGGTGTTCAAAATCATGAGGGGTCCTGACAGAGTAGATGTAGGAGTAGGAATGCAGCACATAGGACATTCCAGACCCATTTCTGTTCAGTGTTTACTTAAACAAGTGAATTGACCATTTAATATTTTTAACTTACTTAACCCTTGTGTTCCCACAAAGATCAAGCTAGCAAATTCAACAGTGGCCACTTTGACTTCATCCCATCGTGTCTTATGTACATTCTGACAGGATTGCAGGTATAACTGTAGTTATAAAATTCAGCTGAAAATTGATCAGTTACATTGTTATTTCAGTCCATATTTACAGTACACACGGTACCTTACTGTTGTAATCAAGTCATATAGTGTCTATTCATCCCACTGGGGCAAAATGTCACTGGCTCAACATTCTCACCAAATACTAAAACATTCCACAATGCAAGACTCACAAATTCAACACAAGTTTCCTTTTCTGAGTCTCGCTGGTCTGTTCTGATTCTCTGAGGGATTACTGATGCTTATCCTCCACATGAGCAGTCGTCCTAATCCCGTGTGCCTGTCCTGCTCCCAAACCCGGCATCCACTTATGTTAAGGCAAGTGATACAGGAGCGTCTCAGTGACTGAGGCAGGTGAGTCTTGAGGCTGAACCGGGCACAGTGAGAGACCCGGGTTAATCCGACACTCCGGGGAATGTTTAAACGGAGCTTTACTCTGTATCGAAGATATGCTGTACCTTCTCTGAGAGTGTGCGATGGGGCAGTGTAGACGAGGAGAGTTATTCCTTACCCATTTTAAACATGGAGAAGTGAATATCCAAGAGATTGTTTTAAATGTGATGAGGGTTTCTGTCTCTACCACCCTTTCAGGCAGTGAGTTCCAGACACCCACCAGCCACTGGGTGAAGAAACTATTGATGTGTTTCGTTCTGTTTAGTTTGATGTCAATGTTTCCCCAGGATGTTGACGCTGGGTGATTCAGTGATGGGATAATGCTTTGAATGCCAAGGGGAGGTGGTTGGATTCTCTCTTGTTGCAGATGGTCATTGCCTGGCACTTGTGTGACGTGAATGTTACTTGTCACTGGTCGGCCCAAGCCTGAATGTTGTCCGGGTCTTGGTGCATGTGGCTATGGATTGCTTCATTCTCTGAGGCAAAATACTGTGGATGCTGGAAATCTGGAAAGCATCGAGCTGAATCACTAACTCTGTTTCTCTCTCCACAGATGCTGCCTGACCTGCTCAGTATTTAAAGCACTTTCTGCTGGGATCTCAGCTGAAGATGGCTGGGCTGAGGTCACTACCCTGATAAACTCCTGCAGTGAAGGCCTGGGACTGAGATGATTGACTTCCAACAACCAAAACCATCTTCCTTTGTGCTCGGTATGATTCCAACCAGTGGAGAGATTTGCCCCGATTCCCACTGACTTCAGTTTTACTCGGGCTCCTCGATGTCACACTCGGTCAAACGCTGCCTTGATGTTAAGGTCAGTCTCTCTTCCCAGTAGCAGACAGGAGTGAATCATTCCCTTTGACCCGTTGTACACTGAACAAGCTGTGCTTTTTCACAGCCTGATCCAGGACTGTACACGGCCAATTAATGTAGCCCATCAAACACTCCCAGAGCAGGTTCAGCACAGCTTAGGAACAGAGTACAGTTCCTTCAACATTCTCTCTCTGTCTCTCCCTCCTGCTATCTCTGACATTAGGAGAGAGACAGAGGGAGAGAGGGTTAGATATGAAGGCAGAGAGAGGGCTGTAGAGAGGGACAAAATTGGAGAGAGAGAGATTGTTGAGGTGGATGAAAAGGATAATGTAAGATATATTAATTTGATGTAATCCTTCACTGCTGTGTACACAAACATATAAGAGATAGATATGGAGAGAAAAAAACATCGGGAGATGGGGAAATGTAGATGAAGTTGGGGCCCAGGCAGATACGTTTGATGATCCAGAAGGAACAGTCTCCATTTTAAACATCCAGCAAGCTATTCCACTGTGGGAGCCATCGCACCCTCATGATATTGGCTGTGCAAATTTCATGCTGGCATATTGGTTAATTTTTAAATCTGTGATTGATAGATTCTTGTTAACCAAAGGTATTAAGAGATAAGGGGCAAAGGCAGGATATATGGTGCAAGATAGATTACAGATCAGCCAAGATCTCATTTGATGCCGGAACAGGATTGTGGGGTTGAATTGCATCTTCCTCTTCCAATATCCCCTGTGAAGTATCCTTCTATCTCTTTTAGTCACCCTGTCAGTCCATGTCTCTCTGTTTCTCTTTTTCTGTCTCTCTCTCTCTGTCTCTATCAGACAGTGTAGAGTGAGATTCACTCTGTATCCACCCCATGATGTTCCTGCCATGGGAGTGTGTGATGGGATAGTGTAGAGGGAAATTTACTCTGTGTCAAACCCAACATTGTGCTTGGCTTGGGAATGTTTAATGGGACAGTGTAGCTGGAGATTTACTCTGTATCCCTGGAATTTTGAAGGCTCAGGTGTGATTTGATGATTGTTTTCAAGATAATAAGGGAAACTGATAGGGTGGACAGAGAGTAACAATTCCCACTGGCTGCAGACTCTAGAACATGGGGGCATAGTCTAAAAATATAAACCTAGTCTAAAAACCTTTCAGGAGTGAAATGAAGAAACACTTCAACACACCAGGGGTGGTATCAGTTTGGAACTCTCTTCCACAATCAGCAATTGATGCTGAGACACTTGTCAATTTTTAAATCTGAGTTTGATAGATTTTTGTTAACCAAAGGTATTAAGGGGCAAAGATAGGTACATGGAGTTAGATCACACATCAGCCATGAGCTCATTGAATGACAGAACAGGGTTGAGGGGCCAAATGGCCTCCTCCTCTTCCTCTGTCCTACGACAAGTATCCTGCTATCACTCTCTGTGTCTTGGTCTCTGTCTCCCTCTTTGTCTATCTTTCTGTCTGTCTGTCTGTCTGTCTCTCTCTCCTCTCATCTGTGGAAATCCACACACATCAGTCAGCCATTTTAGGTTCATTTTCAGTGGCCATTTTATGTTACCACAACACTGGGACATTTATCGCTGTCTATCCCAAACCATCTCTCTTTGTAGTCTATTTGTGTTCTCCTCACAGCTTATTGTCCCACCTAACCTCGTATCTCTCTCCTTTGCTCCGTCTCACTCACACACTCTCCCCCCTCTCTCTCCCCCCCATTTCTCTCTCCCCCCATTTCTCTCTCCACCCCCCCTCCCCCCGCAATCTCTCTTTAAGTGCCCTGTTATCACATCCTTTATTATAGATTCGAGCATTTTCCCAATGACTGATGTTAGACGAACAGGTCTTTAGTTCCCCATTTTCTCTCTCCTTCCTTTTGTAAATAGTGGGGTTACATTTGCTACCTTCTAATCTGCCTCTCTCACACTGCCTCTGTACCTCGCTATCTGTCTTACCCCCCTCTCTCTCTCGCTATCTCTCCCTCTCTGTCTTTTTCTCTCTCTCGCTCTATCGCTCCCTCTCTCTCTCTCTACCTCTGTCCATGTCTCAATTTGTGCCTCCCTCACACCATCTCTCCCTCTCTCTGTCTCTCTCTAGCTCTCTGTCTGCCTCTCTCTGTCTGCCTCTCTGTGTCTCCTTCTCTCTCTGTGCCTCTCTCACTCTCTATCTGTCTCTCCCCCAACTCTCTCTCTCTGTCTCTCCCTCTCTCTCTTTCTCAACCTCTGTCCATGTCTCAATTTGTGCCTCCCTCACACCATCGCTCCCTCTCTCTGTCTCTCTCTATCTCTCTCTCTGCCTCTCTCTCTCTCTCTTCCTATCCCTCTCTATCTCTCCCTTTCTCCCTCTCGCTGCCTCTGTCCACGTCTCAGTTTGTGTCTCCCCCACACCATCTCTCTCTCCCTCTCTCCCTCCCTCTCTCCCTCCCTCTCTCCATCCCTCTCTGTCTCTGTCTCAGAGTTACAGCTCAGATGATTAACCTCTTTATCCATGTGTTATGAACACGGGACTTTGTCTCTCTCCCATTTTCTAGGAAGTTGCCAGGACTGGAGAATTGTAGCTATGAGGATAGGCAGGGGTTGTTGTCCTTGGAACAGAGAAGGCTGAGGGGAGATCTGATTGAAATGTACAAAATGTTGAGGGTCCTGGATGGAGTGGAGGCGAAGGGCAGAGAACCATAGCAGAAAGGTCAGTGACGAGGGGGCATAGATTTAAAGTGATTGGTCGAAAAATTAGAGGGGAGTTGAGGAAAATCTTTTTCACCCAGAGGGTCGCGATGGTCTGGAACTCACTGCCTGAAAGGGTAGTTGAGGCAGAGACCCTCAACTCATTCAGAAGGAGTCTGGATAGGCAACTCAAGTGCGGTAAGCTGCAGTGCTCGGACCAAATGCTGGAAGGTGGGATTAGAATAGGTTGATCGTTTTTTGCCTGGCACAGAGAGAATGGGTGAAGTGGCCGCTTTCTGTGCCTTAAAATTTCTATGTTGCCCTCGCCAACTCTATTTTACCCTCTGTTACTCTCTGAATCTCAGTCTCTCCCTCTCTGTTACCCTCTGAATCCCTGTCTCTCCCTCTCTGTTACCCTCTGAATTCCAGTCTCTCCCTCTCTGTTACCCTCTGAATCCCAGTCTCTCCCTCTCTGTTACCCTCTGAATCCCAGTCTTTCCCTCTCTGTTACACTCTGAATCCCAGTCTCTCCCCCTCTGTTACTCTCTGAATCCCAGTCTCTCCCTCTCTGTTACCCTCTGAATCCCAGTCTCTCCCTCTCTGTTACCCTCTGAATCCCAGTCTCTCCCTCTCTGTTACTCTCTGTATCCCAGTCTCTCCCTCTCTGTTACTCTCTGAATTCCAGTCTCTCCCTCTCTGTTAACCTCTGAATCCCAGTCTCTCCCCCTCTGTTACTCTCTGAATCCCAGTCTCTCCCTCTCTGTTACCCTCTGAATCCCAGTCTCTCCCTCTCTGTTACCCTCTGAATTCCAGTCTCTCCCTCTCTGTTAACCTCTGAATCCCAGTCTCTCCCTCTCTGTTACTCTCTGAATCCCAGTCTCTCCCCCTCTGTTACCCTCTGAATCCCAGTCTCTCCCTCTCTGTTACCCTCTGAATCCCAGTCTCTCCCTCTCTGTTACCCTCTGAATCCCAGTCTTTCCCTCTCTGTTACCCTCTGAGTCCCAGTCTCTCCCTCTCTGTTACTCTCTGAATTCCAGTCTCTCCCTCTCTGTTACTCTCTGAATCCCAGTCTCTCCCCCTCTGTTACTCTCTGAATCCCAGTCTCTCCCCCTCTGTTACTCTCTGAATCCCAGTCTCTCCCCCTCTGTTACTCTCTGAATCCCAGTCTCTCCCTCTCTGTTACCCTCTGAATCCCAGTCTTTCCCTCTCTGTTACCCTCTGAATTCCAGTCTCTCCCTCTCTCTTAACCTCTGAATCCCAGTCTCTCCCCCTCTGTTACTCTCTGAATCCCAGTCTCTCCCCCTCTGTTACTCTCTGAATTCCAGTCTCTCCCTCTCTGTTACCCTCTGAATCCCAGTCTCTCCCTCTCTGTTCCCCTCTGAATCCCAGTCTCTCCCTCTCTGTTACTCTCTGAATTCCAGTCTCTCCCTCTCTGTTACCCTCTGAATCCCAGTCTCTCCCTCTCTGTTACCCTCTGAATCCCAGTCTTTCCCTCTCTGTTACACTCTGAATCCCAGTCTCTCCCCCTCTGTTACTCTCTGAATCCCAGTCTCTCCCATCTGTTACCCTCTGAATCCCAGTCTCTCCCTCTCTGTTACACTCTGAATTCCAGTCTCTCCCTCTCTGTTACCCTCTGAATCCCAGTCTCTCCCTCTCTGTTACCCTCTGAATCCCAGTCTTTCCCTCTCTGTTACCCTCTGAATCCCAGTCTCTCCCTCTCTGTTACCCTCTGAATCCCAGTCTTTCCCTCTCTGTTACCCTCTGAATCCCAGTCTCTCCCTCTCTGTTACCCTCTGAATCCCAGTCTCTCCCTCTCTGTTACTCTCTGAATCCCAGTCTTTCCCTCTCTGTTACCCTCTGAATTCCAGTCTCTCCCTCTCTGTCTCTCTCTCCCTCCCTCTCTGTTTCTTTCTCTCTCTCTGGCTCTCAGTGTCTCTCCCTCTCTCTCTGCCTCTGTCCATGCCTCTGTCTCTCTCACACCATCTCGCCATCCCTCTCTCTGCCTCTCCATCTCTCTCTCTCTCTCTTCCTGTTACTTTGTCTCTCCCTATCTCTCTTTCTCACCCTCTTTCCATGACTCTGTTTACATATCTCTCATTCTCTGTCTCTGCCGATCTCTCTCTCTCTCTCTGTCTCTCTCTCTGTCCCTTCATCTGTCTTTCCCTCTCTGTCACTCCTCCTCTCTCCTTCTATCTCTGTCTCTCTTTCTCTATCCCTCCATCTTTCCTTCCCTCCCTGTCACTCCATTTCTCTCCTTCCCTCTCTGTCTCTCCGTCTCACTCCTTCTATCGCTGTCACTCCCGCTCTCTCTCTGTCTCTCTCTCTCTGACCCTCCATCTGTCTTTCCTTCCCTGTCTCTCCCTCTCTCTCTTTCTATCTGTCTCTCCATCTGTCTTTCCCTCTCTATCTCTCCCTCTCTCTCTGCTTCTCTCTCTGTCTCTCTCTCTGTCCCACCATCTGTCTTCCCCCCCCCCAATCCCTCTCTCTCCTTCTATCTCAGTCTCTGTCTCTCTGACTGTCCCTCTGTCTGTCTTTCCCTCTCTGTCACTCCCTCACTCTCCTATCTCTGTCTCTCTCTCTCTATACCTCCATCTGTCCTTCCCTCCCTGTAACTCCATCTCTCTCCCTGTCTCTCTCTGTCTGTACCTCCATCTGTCTTTCCCTCTCTGTCTCTCCACACTCTCCTTCTATCTCTCTCTCTCTCGCTCTCTGTCTTTCCATCTGTCTTTCCCTCCCTGTCACTCCCTCTCTCTCCTTCCATCGCTGCCTCTCTCTCTGTCTCTCCAACTGCCTTTCCCTCTCTGTCTCTCCCACACTCTCCTTCTCTCTCTGTCTCTGCCTCTCTCTATCCCTCCATCTGACCTTCCCTCCCTGTCACTCCATCTCTCTCCTTCTCTCTGTTTCTCACTCTGCCCCTCCATTTGTCTTCCCCTCTCTGACACTCCCTCTCTCTCCTTCTCACTCTGTCTCTGCCACTCTCTCTGTCTCTCTCTCTGTCCCTCCATCGGTCTTTCTCTCTGTCACTCCCTCTCTCCTTCTCTCTGTCTTGCCCTCTCTCTCCTTCTCTCTCTCTCTATCTCTCCATCTGTCTTCCCCCCACCCTTCACTCCCTCTCACTCCTTCTATCTCTGTCTCTGCCACTCTCTCCGTCTCTCTCTCTGTCCCTTCATCTGTCTTTCCCTCTCTGTCACTCCTCCTCTCTCCTTCGATTTCTGTCTCCCTCTCTCTATCCCTCCATCTTTCCTTCCCTCCCCGTCACTCCATCGCTCTCCTTCTCTCTCTGTCTCTCACTTTGTCCGTCCGTCTGGCTTTCCCTTCCTAACACTCCCTCTCTCTCTTTCTCTCTCTCTCTCTGCCTCTCTCTCTCTCTCTCTCTCTCTGTCCCTCCATCTGTCTTTCCTTCTCAGTCTCTCCCTCTCTCTCCTTCTATCTCTACCTCTCCATCTGCATTTCCCTCTCTGTCACTCCCTCGCTCTCCTATCTCTGTCTCTCTCTCTCTCTATCCCTCCATCTGTCCTTCCCTCCCTGTAACTCCTTCTCTCTCCCTGTCTCTCTCTCTCTGTCCCTCCATCTGTCTTTCGCTCTCTGTCTCTCCCTCTCTCTCCTTCTATCTCTGTCTCTCTCTCTGTCTCTCCATCTGTCTTTCCCCCCCGTCTCTCCCTCTCTCACCTTCTCTCTCACCTTCTCTCTCACCATCTCTCTCACCTTCTCTCTCACCTTCTCTCTCTCTTTCTGCCTCTCTCTCTGCCTCTCTCTCTGCCTCTCTCTCTGACTCTCTCTCTGACTCTCTCTCTGACTCTCTCTCTGTCCCGCCATCGGTCTTTCCCTCTCTGTCTCTCCCTCTCTCTCCTTCTATCTCTGTATCTCTCTCCGTCCCTCCATCTGTCTTTCCCTCTCTGTCTCTCCATCTCTCTCCTTCTATCTCTGTCTCTCTCTCTGTCTCTCCATGTTAATCCCAGCACAGCAATGCTTTCAGACATCTCTTAGTTCATTTTAAACCTTTCATTCTTTCCCTGCAGTTTCAAAATATCAAACACTGATCCAACCCTCCCCACTCAAACCCTCACACTAAACCCACAAAAAAGACAGAGGCGCAAGGGAAGAGCCAACTGTGTAACAGCCCCGACAATCACATTTCTCTGCAGCACCTGTGGAAGAGCTTGTCACTCTAGAATTGGCCTTTATAGCCACTCCAGGCGCTGCTCCACAAACCACTGACCACCTCCAGGCACTTACCCATTGTCTCTCGAGATAAGGAGGCCAAAGAAGAAACTCACAATACAGGACTGGGCAGATAATGGGGATTGTTACTGAGGTTGTGTTTGGGGATTTTTACTGACATCAGTGTGGATTTTAAAGTGTGTCTCCCCTTCCCTCACATCTAAAGTCTCTCAGTGTTGTTGTTGTGTGTTGACAGCTTTTCCAGTGTCCAGTCCCTTTCAACTTTTAATAAAATCTGTGGAACACAAATAAATGTAAAGTTTCTCCTACAAGCTGTTTTGTCCTCCCTCTTTCACTGTCTTTCTCTGTCACTGCCCTATCTCTCTCTCTGTCTCTCTCAGGACTGGGCAGACACTGGGGATTGTTACTGACGTTCTGTTGGTCATTTTTACTGACATCCGTGTGGATTGTAAAATCTGTCTGTGTGTGTGTGTGTGTGTGTCTGTGTGTGTGTCTGTGTGTGTCCCTTTATGTATGTGTCTGTGTGTGTCTGGATGTGTGTGTGTGAGAGAGAGAATATCAGGGTCACCTCGCTACATCTCTATCTCTCCATATCTCTCTGTTTCTCCTTCTCTCTCCCTCTCATTCCGCCTCTCTCATAGAAACATAGAAAATAGGAGCAGGAGCAGGCCATTCGGCCCTTTGGGCCTGCTCCATCATTCAATAAAGATCATGATCGATGGTCTAATTCAGTACCCTGTTCCCACTTTCTCCCCATACCCCTTGATCCCTTTGACATTAAGAAATATATCTCTCTCCTCCATGAATATATTTAATGACTTGGCCTCCACTGCCTTCTGCGGTAGAGAATTCCACAGGTTCGCCACCCTCTACCCCATCCATCTCTCCCCCTCTATCTCCGTCTCCACCCTCTATCTACCTCTCCCCCTCTATCTCCCTCTCCCCCTCTATCTCCCGCTCTCTCTCCCTCTCCGCTCTCTCTCCCTCTCCCCCCCTCTATCTCCGTCTCCCCCCTCTATCTCCCTCTGCCCCTCTATCTCCCTCTCCCCCGCTCACACATCCCCTCAATCTCACTCTTCCCCTCTCTCACTCTCCCCCTCTATCTGTCTCTCCCCCTCTATCTGTCTCTCCCCCTCTATCTGTCTCTCTCCCTCTATCTCACTATCTCCCTCTATCTCACTCTCTCCCTCTCTCTCTCCCTCTCCCCCCTCTATCTCCCTCTCCTGCTCTCTCCCTCTCTCTCTCCCTCTCACCCCTCTATCTCCCTCTGCCCCTCTATCTCCCTCTCCCCCTCTCACACATCCCCTCGATCTCACTCTTCCCCTCGATCTCACTCTTCCCCTCCCTCACTCTCCCCCTCTATCTGTCTCTCCCCCTCTATCTGTCTCTCCCCCTCTATCTCACTCTCTCCCTCTATCTGTCTCTCCCCCCTCTATCTCACACACCCCCTCTATCTCACACACCCCCTCTATCTCACACACCCCCTCTATCTCACACACCCCCTCTATCTCACACACCCCCTCTATCTCACACACCCCCTCTATCTCACACACCCCCTCTATCTCACTCTTCCCCTCTATCTCACTCTCCCCATCTATCTCACTCCCCCTCTATCTCACACACTCCCTCTATCTCACTCTCCCCATCTATCTCACTCTCCCCATCTATCTCACTCTCCCCCTCTATCTCACACACCCCCTCTATCTCACACACCCCCTCTATCTCACACACTCCCTCTATCTCACACCCCCCCTCCATTTCCCTCTCCCGCTCTCTCTCCCTCTCCCCCCCTCTATCTCCCTCTCCTGCTCTCTCTCCCCCCCTATCTCCGTCTCCCCCCTCTATCTCCCTCTGCCCCTCTATCTCCCTCTCCCCCTCTCACACATCCCCTCGATCTCACTCTTCCCCTCTCTCACTCTTCCCCTCTCTCACTCTTCCCCTCTCTCACTCTTCCCCTCTCTCACTCTCCCCCTCTATCTGTCTCTCCCCCTCTATCTGTCTCTCCCCCTCTATCTCACTCTCTCCCTCTATCTCACTCTCTCCCTCTATCTCACACACCCCCTCTATCTCACACACCCCCTCTATCTCACTCTCTCCCTCTATCTCACTCTCTCCCTCTATCTCACACACCCCCTCTATCTCACACACCCCCTCTATCTCACACACCCCCTCTATCTCACACACCCCCTCGATCTCACACACCCCCTCTATCTCACACACCCCCTCTATCTCACACACCCCCTCGTTCTCACACACCCCCTCGATCTCACACACCCCCTCTATCTCACACACCCCCTCTATCTCTCTCCCCCTCTATCTCACACACCCCCTCTATCTCACACACCCCCTCTATCTCACACACCCCCTCGATCTCACACACCCCCTCGATCTCACACACCCCCTCGATCTCACTCTCCCCCTCTATCTGCCTCTCCCCCTCTATCTGCCTCTCCCCCTCTATCTCACACACCCCCTCTATCTCACTCTCCCCCCTCTATCTCACTCTCCCCCCTCTATCTCACTCTCCCCCCTCTATCTGTCTCACCCCTCACACTCCCTCTCTCTCTCCCCCCCCTCTCTCTCTCTCCACGTTGATCTCTCTCCCCCTCGATCTCTCTTTACCCCCTCGATCTCTCTTTACCCCCTCGATCTCTCTTTACCCCCTCTATCTCTCTCACCATCTCTCTCTCTCGTTGTCATTCGCTATCATTGTCTCTGTCTCTCTCTCTCTCACTGCCGCTCCCTCTCTCTCTGTTTCTCTCTCTGTGTCTCTATCTCTCTCTCCCCCCTCTATCTCTCTCTCCCCCCTCTATCTCTCTCTCCCCATCTCTCGCTCTCGTTGTCTTTCGCTATCATTGTCTCTGTCTCTCTCTCTCTCACTGCCGCTCCCTCTCTCTCTGTTTCTCTCTCTGTGTCTCTATCTCTCTCTTTCTCTCTCTCTCTCTCTTTCAGTCTGTCTGTCTCTCTCTCTGTTACTCTCTCTCTCTCTGTGCCTCTGTCCATGACTCTACTGTGTCTCTCTCACACCATCTCTGCCTTTCCCTCACTCTGTATCTCTGTCTCTCTCACTGTCCCTCCATCTGTCTTTCCCTCTCTGTCACTCCCTTTCTCCTTCTCTCTGTCTCTCCCTCTCTCTCCTTCTCTCTCTCTATCCCTCCATCATTCCTTCCCTCCCTGTCACTACATCTCTCTCCTTCTCTCTCTGTCTCTCACTTTGTCCCTCCATCTGGCTTTCCCTTCCTGACACTCCCTCTCTCTCCTTCTCTCTCTGTCTCTGCCACTCTCTCTTTCTTTCCCTCTCTGTCTCTCCGTCTCACTCCTTCTATCTCTGTCTCACCTGCTCTCTCTCTGTCTCTCTCTCTGTCCCTCCATCTGTCTTTCCTTCTCTGTCTCTGTCTCTGTCTCTCTCTCTCTCTCTCTCTCTCCTTCTATCTCTGTCTCTCCATTTGTCTTTCCCTCTCTGTCCCTCCCTCTCTCTCCTTCTATCTCTGTCTCTCCATTTGTCTTTCCCTCTCTGTCTCTCCCGCTCTCTGCCTCTCTCTCTGTCTCTCTCTCTCTGTCCCTCCATCTGTCTTTCACTCTCTGTCACTCCATCTCTCTCCTTCTATCTCTGTCTCTCTCTCTATCCCTCCATCTGTCTTTCCCCCCCTGTCACTCCCTCTCTCTCCTTCTATTTCTGTCTCTGTCTCTCTGTCTGTCCCTCTGTCTGTCTTTCCCCCCCTGTCACTCCCTCTCTCTCCTTCTATTTCTGTCTCTGTCTCTCTGTCTGTCCCTCTGTCTGTCTTTCCCCCCCTGTCACTCCCTCTCTCTCCTTCTATTTCTGTCTCTGTCTCTCTGTCTGTCCCTCTGTCTGTCTTTCCCTCTCTGTCACTCCCTCACTCTCCTTCTATCTCTGTCTCTCTCACTCTCTGTCTTTCCATCTGTCTTTCCCTCCCTGTCACTCCCTCTCTCTCCTTCCATCGCTGCCTCTCTCTCTGTCTTTCCAACAGCCATTCCCTCTCTGTCTCTTCCCCACTCTCTCCTTCTCTATCAGTCTCTGCCTCTCTCTATCCCTCCATCTGTCCTTCCCTCCCTGTCACTCCATCTCTCTCCTCTCTCTGTCTCTCACTCTGTCCTTCCATCTGTCTTCCCCTCTCTGACACTCCCTCTCTCTCCTTCGCTCTCTGTCTCTGCCACTCTCTCTATCTCTCTCTCTGTCCCTCCATCGGTCTTTCCCTCTCTGTCACTCCCTCTCTCCTTCTCTCTGTCTCTCCCTCTCTCTCCTCTCTCTCTCTCTGTCCCTCCATCTGTCTCCCCCCCCCCCCCATCACTCCCTCTCTCTCCTTCTATCTCTGTTTCTCTCTCTCTGTCCCTCCATCTGACTTTCCCTCCCTGTCACTCCCTCTCTCTCCTTCCATCTCTGCCTCTCTCTCTCTCTGTCTCTCCATCTGTCTTTCCCTCTCTGTCTCTCCCTCTCTCTCCTTCTATCTCTGTCTCTCTCTCTCTGTCTTTCCATCTGTCTTTCCCTCCCTGTCACTCCCTCTCTCTCCTTCCATCTCTGCCCCTCTCTCGCTCTCTCTGTCTTTCCAACTGCCTTTCCCTCTCTGTCTCCCAATCTCTCCTTCTATCTCAGCCTCTCTCTCTCTATCCCTCCATCTGTCTGTCCCTCCCTGTCACTCCCTCTCTCTCATTCTCTCTCTGTCTCTCTCTCTGTTCCTCCATATGTCTTTCCATCTCTGTCACTCCCACTCTCCTTCTCTCTGTCTCTCCCTCTCCCTCCTTATCTCTCTCTGTCTCTCCATCTGTCTTTCCCTCTCTGTCTCTCCCTCTCTCTCCTTCTATCTCTGTCTCTCTCTCTCTGTCTTTCCATCTGTCTTTCCCTCCCTGTCACTCCCTCTCTCTCCTTCCATCTCTGCCCCTCTCTCGTTCTCTCTGTCTTTCCAACTGTCTTTCCATCTCTGTCTCTCCATCTCTCTCCTTCTATCTCTGTCTCTCTCTCTATCTCTCCATCTCTCTTTCCCTCCCAGTCACTCCCTCTCTCTCTTTCAATCTCCGTCTCTCCCTCTCTCTCCTTCTCTCACTGTCTCACTCTCTGTCCCTCCATCTGTCTTTCCCTGTCTGTTTCTCCATCTCTCTCCTTCTATCTCTGTCCCTCTCTCTCACTCTCTCCATCTGTCTTTCCCTCCCAGTCACTCCCTCTCTCTCCTTCTATCTCTATCTCTCTCTCTCTATCCCTCCATCTGTCCTTCCCTGCCTGTCACTCCATCTCTCTCCCTGTCTCTCTCTCTCTGTCCCTCCATTTGTCTTTCCCTCCCTGACACTCCCTCTCTCTCCTTCTCTCTCCTTCTCTCTCTTTCTCTCTCTTTCTTTCCATCTGTATTTCCCTCCCTGTCTCTCCCTCTCTCTCCTTCCAACTCTGCCATTCTCTCTCTGTCTCTCCCAATCTCACCTTCCCTCTCTGTCTCTCTCTCTCTGTCCCTCCATCTGTCTTTCCCTCTCTATCACTCCCTCTCTCTCCTTCTATCTCTGTCTCTCTCTCTGCTATCACTGACGCTAGGAGAGAGACAGAGGGACGGAGGGTTAGATATGAAGGCATAGAGAGGGCTGCAGAGAGGGACAAACATGGAGAGAGAGAGAGATTGTTGAGGTGGATGAAAAGGATAATGTAAGATATATTAATTTGATGTAATCCTTCACTGCTGTGTACACAAACATATAAGAGATAGATATGGAGAGAAAAAAACATCGGGAGATGGGGAAATGTAGATGAAGTTGGGGCCCAGGCAGATACGTTTGATGATCCAGAAGGAACAGTCTCCATTTTAAACATCCAGCAAGCTATTCCACTGTGGGAGCCATCGCACCCTCATGATATTGGCTGTGCAAATTTCTTGCTGGCATATTGGTTAATTTTTAAATCTGTGATTGATAGATTCTTGTTAACCAAAGGTATTAAGAGATAAGGGGCAAAGGCAGGATATATGGTGTAAGTTACATCACAGATCAGCCAAGATCTCATTTGATGCCGGAACAGGATTGTGTGGTTGAATTGCATCTTCCTCTTCCAATATCCCCTGTGAAGTATCCTTCTATCTCTTTTAGTCACCCTGTCAGTCCATGTCTCTCTGTTTCTCTCTTTCTGTCTCTCTCTCTCTGTCTGTCTCGATCAGACAGTGTAGAGTGAGATTCACTCTGTATCCACCCCATGATGTTCCTGCCCTGGGAGTGTGTGATGGGACAGTGTAGAGGGAAATTTACTCTGTGTCAAACCCAACATTGTGCTTGGCTTGGGAATATTTAATGGGACAGTGTAGCTGGAGATTTACTGTGTATCCCTGGAATTTTGAAGGCTCAGGTGTGATTTGATGATTGTTTTCAAGATAATAAGGGAAACTGATAGGGTGGACAGAGAGTAACAATTCCCACTGGCTGCAGAGTCTAGAACATGGGGGCATAGTCTAAAAATATAAACCTCGTCTAAAAACCTTTCAGGAGTGAAATGAAGAAACACTTCAACACACCAGGTGTGGTATCAGTTTGAAACTCTCTTCCACAATCAGCAATTGATGCTGAGACACTTGTTAATTTTTAAATCTGAGTTTGAGAGATTTTTGTTAACCAAAGGTATTAAGGGACAAAGATAGGTACATGGAGTTAGATCACACATCAGCCATGAGCTCATTGAATGACAGAAGAGGGTTGAGGGGCCAAATGGCCTCCTCCTCTTCCTCTGTCCTACGACAAATATCCTGCTATCACTCTCTGTGTCTTGGTCTCTGTCTCCCTCTTTGTCTCTCTTTCTGTCTGTCTGTCTGTCTGTCTCTCTCTCCTCTCATCTGTGGAAATCCACACACATCAGTCAGCCATTTTAGGTTCATTTTCAGTGGCCATTTTATGTTCCCACAACACTGGGACATTTATCGCTGTCTATCCCAAACCATCTCTCTTTGTAGTCTATTTGTGTTCTCCTCACAGCTTATTGTCCCACCTAACCTAGTATCTCTCTCCTTTGCTCCGTCTCACTCACACACTCTCCCCCATCTCTCTCCCCCCCCATTTCTCTCTCCCCCCATTTCTCTCTCCCCCCACCCCCTGCAATCTCTCTTTAAGTGTCCTGTTATCACATCCTTTATTATAGATTCGAACATTTTCCCAATGACTGATGTTAGACGAACAGGTCTTTAGTTCCCCATTTTCTCTCTCCTTCCTTTTGTAAATAGTGGGGTTACATTTGCTACCTTCTAATCTGCCTCTCTCACACTGCCTCTTTACCTCGCTATCTGTCTTACCCCCCTCTCTCTCTCGCTATCTCTCCCTCTCTGTCTTTTTCTCTCTCTCGCTCTATCGCTCCCTCTCTCTCTCTATCTCTGTCCATGTCTCAATTTGTGCCTCCCTCACACCATCTCTCCCTCTCTCTCTGTCTCTCTCTAGCTCTCTGTCTGCCTCTCTATGTCTGCCTCTCTGTGTCTCCTTCTCTCTCTGTGCCTCTCTCACTCTCTATCTGTCTCTCCCCCAGCTCTCTCTCTCTGTCTCTCCCTCTCTCTCTTTCTCAACCTCTGTCCATGTCTCAATTTATGCCTCCCTCAGACCATCGCTCCCTCTCTCTCTGTCTCCCTCTCTCTCTCTCGCTGCCTCTGTCCACGTCTCAGTTTGTGTCTCCCCCACACCATCTCTCCCTCCCTCTCTCCCTCCCTGTCTCTCTCCCTCTCTCTCTCTCTTTCTCCCTCTCTCCCTCCCTCTCTGTCTCTGTCTCAGAGTAACAGCTCAGATGATTAACCTCTTTATCCATGTGTTATGAACACGGGACTTTGTCTCTCTCCCATTTTCTAGGATGTTGCCAGGACTGGAGAATTGTAGCTATGAGGATAGGCAGGGGTTGTTGTCCTTGGAACAGAGAAGGCTGAGGGGAGATCTGATTGAAATGTACAAAATGTTGAGGGTCCTGGATGGAGTGGAGGTGAAGGGCAGAGAACCATAGCAGAAAGGTCAGTGACGAGGGGGCATAGATTTAAAGTGATTGGTAGAAAAATTAGAGGGGAGTTGAGGAAAATCTTTTTCACCCAGAGGGTCGTGATGGTCTGGAACTCACTGCCTGAAAGGGTAGTTGAGGCAGAGACCCTCAACTCATTCAGAAGGAGTCTGGATAGGCACCTCAAGTGCGGTAAGCTGCAGTGCTCGGACCAAATGCTGGAAGGTGGGATGAGAATAGGTTGATCGTTTTTCGGCTGGCACAGAGAGAATGGGCCAAGTGGCCTCTTTCTGTGCCTTAAAATTTCTATGTTGCCCTCGCCAACTCTATTTTTCCCTCTGTTACTCTCTGAATTCCAGTCTCTCCCTCTCTGTTACTCTCTGAATCCCAGTCTCTCCCTCACTGTTACCCTCTGAATTCCAGTCTCTCCCTCTCTGTTACCCTCTGAATCCCAGTCTCTCCCTCTCTGTTACCCTCTGAATCCCAGTCTCTCCCTCTCTGTTACCCTCTGAATCCCAGTCTCTCCCTCTCTGTTACCCTCTGAATCCCAGTCTCTCCCTCTCTGTTACCCTCTGAATCCCAGTCTCTCCCTCTCCGTTACTCTCTGAATCCCAGTCTCTCCCTCCATGTTTCCCTCTGAATCCCAGACTCTCCCTCTCTGTTACCCTGTGAATCCCAGTCTCTCCCTCTCTCTTACCCTCTGAGTCCCAGACTCTCCCTCTCTGTTACCCTGTGAATCCCAGACTCTCCCTCTCTGTTACCCTCTGAATCCGAGTCTCTCCCTCTCTGTTACCCTCTGAGTCCCAGTCGCTCCCTCTCTGTTACCCTCTGAGTCCCAGTCTCTCCCTCTCTGTTACCCTCTGAGTCCCAGTCTCTCCCTCTCTGTTACCCTCTGAATCCCAGTCTCTCCCTCTCTCTTACCCTCTGAGTCCCAGACTCTCCCTCACTGTTACCCTCTGAATCCCAGTCTCTCCCTCTCTCTTACCCTCTGAGTCCCAGTCTCTCCCTGTCCGTTACCCTCTGAATCCCAGTCTCTCCCTCTCTCTTACCCTCTGAGTCCCAGTCTCTCCCTCTCCGTTACCCTCTGAATCCCAGTCTCTCCCTCTCTGTTACCTGACCAGAGCTTTATAAATGTTCAGCGCACCCTCTCGGCTTTTGTACTCACTGTATCCAGTGTAAATTGTGGTATTCCCCAGGGGTTTTGATTAGGACCACTGATCTTATTGATATATGAATGACTTAGACTTGGGTTTACAGGGAATAACTTCAACATTGTGCCATTTGCAATGTAATAAACAGTGAAGGGAATAGGAGTAGACTTCAGGAGGATAGAGGCAGTCTGGTGAAATGGTCAGACACATAGCAGGTTAACTTCAATGCTGAGAAATGTCAAATGATGCATTTTGGAAGGAAGGCTGAGGAGAAGCGATATAAACTAAATGGTACAATGTTAAAATGGGTGCAGGGACAGAGAGATCTGGGATTTCATTTGTGTCACTTTTTATATCTGAAAGATTCAATTTGGGGCTTGCAATCTCTAAGTTGAATTTAGCTTTATCCTGAAAAGTGTTAGCAAACATGTTGGGAAATGTGTCAAAAGCTGTTTCCATTCAGACATTCCTGCATTGTGGAAGTGTGAGCTGTCTTTGCAGAGACAGGAAATAGAGTTGTTTGAATGGACCTGCAGGTTTTGGTTGATGCAATAAGGTGAGAATTTGAATTGTGTCCCTTCCAGATCCACAGAATTGAAGGTATTTACACAACACCACATGAAGTAGTTTACCAATGTCTGACAAACTTCAAAGACTTCAAACACATGGAAGAAGAGGCGAAGGGAACAATATACAAAACCTGAGACCGTCAGACAACAGCAGTAGGAAAATGAATCTCTTTTTATGGGTTTTAATTTGAAGGCCTGAGCTGATGATTGAAAAAGCAGGAGTTCAAATCCCACACAGGGCTGTTGTGAATTTGAATTCTATTTTTTCTTTAAAAAAACATAAATCTGGAGTTAAAAAGCCTCCAGGTTGGAATGATTCACTCCTGTCTACTAGTGCAAAGCCCGTGTGTGTCTCAGTTTTGCTGCATTTATTAATGATTTAAGATGATGAGATAGAATGCAACATACCCAAGTTTACCAATGACACAAAAATAGGCAGCATTGTAAGCAGTGTAGCTGGAAGCATCAAATTACAAAGAGATATTAATATCTTAAATAAATGGGCAAAACTGTGGCAGTTAGATTTCCATGTCAGCAAAAAAAGACTAGAACAGAGTACTTTATAAATGGTGTAAAGCTAGAAACACTGGAGGTTCAAAGAGACTTTGGGGGGGTCCATGTCCATTTGAGTGCAGTGTAGATTTACCAGAATGATAACTGGACTCCAAGGGTTAAATTACGAGGTGATATTACACAAACTAGGGATTTATTGCCTGGAATTTAGGAGGATCAAGGTGATTTGTTCAAAGATGTTGAGATATTAAGGGGAACTGATGGGGTAGTTTGGGAGAAACTATTTCAGCAGCTTGGGAACATAGGAACAGGAGTAGGCCATTCAGCCCATCGAGCCTGTTCCGCCATTCAATACGATCATGGCTGATCATCCACTTCAATGCCTTTTTCCCAGACTGAGCTTCCACAGCCCACTGGAGTAGAGAATTCCAAAGATTCACAACCCTCTGAGTAAAGACATTTCTCCCCATCTCTGACCTCAGTGGCTTCCCCCTGATTTTGAAATTGTGTCCCCTGGTTCTAGACTCCCGAACCAAAGGAGACATCTTACCTGCATCTAACCTGTCTATCCCTTTAAGTATTTAGTATGTTTCAATAAGATCACCTCTCATTCTTCTAAAGTCCAATGAGTATAGGCCCAACCTGTTCAACCATTCCTCATAAGACAACCCCTTCATCCCAGGAATCAGCCGAGTGAACCTTCTCTGAACTGGTTCCAATGCATCCAGGCCTGACCATTTATCCACTTTCAAAGTTGCCAAACATCTTAATATTTCCCTCTCACTCTGTTTATCCCATCCAATATTTCACACTCCTCCTCTTTAACTACAATATCTGGATCGTTCCCCCTCTTTTATAAAGAGGGAGACAAAGTATTCATTAAGAACCATGCCCACATCTCCCACCTCCATACACACATTCCCTTTTTGGTCCCTAATACTCTATCCTTATTTATCCTCTTGCTCTTCATGTATTTATAAAACATCTTTGTGATTTCTTTGATTTAATGGTAATATTATTTTCCGGCCATTTCTTTGCTCTCCTAATTTGCTTTTTAATTTCACCCTTGTACTTTCTCCACTCCTCTCAGCTTTCTGTTGTATTGAGCTCTCGGTATCTGACATAAGCTTCCCTCTTGTGCCTTATCGTACCCGGTTTGATCCTTGACATCCAAGGGGCTCTAGATTTGGGAGTACCACCCTGTTTGTCTTTGTGTGAACATATTTGATATCAACCCTCAGTCACTCTCACTGCTCTGACACTGATTGACCTTCAAGTAGCTGTTTCCAGTCCCCTTTGCTAAAATCCCCCATCCCTGGATCCACCATCCCCTCTGCTCCTTACAAAGGACTCTCACATCCTTCCTAAAGTGTGGTCACCAGAATTGGATGCACTGTTCTGGTCGTGGCCTAACCAGAGGTTTATAAACATACAGCATAACCTTCATGCTTTTGTACTCAAAATCTCTATTTATGAAGCCCAAGATCCCATATGCTTTGCTGACTACTTTCTCAATATGTCCTGCCACCTTCAAAGATGTATGTACATGTATCCCCAGGTCTCTCTGTCCCTGCACACTCCCTAGAACTGGGCCATTATGTCTGTATTCCCTCTCCCTATCCTTTCTGCCCATCTCACATTTCCCTGTATTAAATTCCTTCTGCCACTTGTCTGCCCATTCTGCTCACCTATCGATGTCCTGTTGAAGTCGATTGATGTCATCAACACTGTTTGCATCTCCTCCAAGTTTGTTATCTCCCCCTCTATCTCTCTCTCCCCCTCTATCTCTCTCTCCCCCTCTATCTCCCTCTCCCGCCTCTATCACCCTCTCCCCCCTCTATCTCCCTCTCTCCCCCTCTATCTCTCTCTCCCCCTCTATCTCTCTCTCCCCCTCTATCTCTCTCTCCCCCTCTATCTCTCTCTCCCCCCTCTATCTCTCTCTCCCCCCTCTATCTCTCTCTCCCCCCTCGAGCTCTCTCTCCCCCCTCGATCTCTCTCAACCCCCTCGATCTCTCTCACCCCCCTCTATCTCTCTCTCCCCCCTCTATCTCTCTCTCCCCTCTCTATCTCTCTCTCCTCCCTCTATCTCTCTCTCCTCCCACTATCTCTCTCTACCCCAACTATCTCTCTCTACCCCAACTATCTCTCTCTACCCCCACTATCTCTCTCTACCCCCACTATCTCTCTCTCCCCCCACTATCTCTATCTCCCCCCACTATCTCTATCTCCCCCCACTATCTCTATCTCCCCTCACTATCTCTCTCTCCCCCCACTATATCTCTCTCCCCCCACTATATCTCTCTCCCCCCACTATATCTCTCTCCCCCCACTATATCTCTCTCCCCCCACTATATCTCTCTCCCGCCACTATCTCTCTCTCCCCCCACGATCTCTCTCTCCCCCCACTATCTCTCTCTACCCGCTCTATCACTCTCTCCCCGCTCTATCTCTCTCTCCCCGCTCTATCACTCTCTCCCCGCTCTATCTCTCTCTCCCCGCTCTATCTCTCTCTCCCTGCTCTATCTCTCTCCCCCCACTATATCTCTCTCCCCCCACTATCTCTCTCTCCCCCCACTATCTCTCTCTCCCCCCACTATATCTCTCTCCCCCCACTATATCTCTCTCCCCCCACTATCTCTCTCTCCCCCCACTATCTCTCTCTCCCCCCACTATATCTCTCTCCCCCCACTATCTCTCTCTCCCCCCACTATCTCTCTCTCCCCCCACTATCTCTCTCTACCCGCTCTATCACTCTCTCCCCGCTCTATCACTCTCTCCCCGCTCTATCTCTCTCTCCCCGCTCTATCTCTCTCTCCCGCTCTATCTCTCTCTCCACCTCTATCTCTCTCTCTCCACCTCTATCTCTCTCTCCCCCTCTAACTCTCTCTCTCCCCCTCTATCTCTCTTCCCCCTCTAACTCTCTTCCCCCTCTCTGTCCCTCCATCTGTCTTTCCCTCTCTGTCACTCCCTCTCTCTCCTTCTATCTCTGTCTCTCTCTCTCTATCCCTCCATCTGTCCTTCCCTCTCTGTCACTCCCTCTCTCTCCTTCTATCTCTGTCTCTCTCTCTCTATCCCTCCATCTGTCTTTCCCTCCCTGACACTCCCTCTCTCTCCTTCTATCTCTGTCTCTGCCACTCCCTCTGTCTCCCTCTCTGTCCTTCCATCTGTCTTTCCCTCTCTGTCTCTCCCTCTCTCTCCTTCTATCTCTCTCTCTCTGTCTCTCCATCTGTCTTTCCCTCCCTATCCCTCCCTCTCTCTACTTCCATCTCTGCCTCTCTCTCTCTGTCCCTCCACCTGTCTACCACCCCCCACCCCACCCCCCGTCACTCGATCTCTCTCCTTCGATCTCTGTCTCTCTCTCTCTCTGTCCCTCCATCTGTCTTTCCCTCCCTGACACTCCCTCTCTCTCCTTCTCTCTCTCTCTCTCTCTCCGTCCCTCCATCTTTCCCTTGCTGTCTCTCCCTCTCTCTCCTTCTATCTCTGTCTCTCTCCCTGTCCCTCCATCTGTCTTTCCCTCTCTGTCTCTCCCTCTCTCTCTGTCTCTTTCTCTCTGTCTCTCCATCTGTCTTTCCCTCTCTGTCTATCCCTCTCTGACCTTGTATCTCTGTTTCCCTCTCTCTATCACTCCATCTGTCCTTCCATCTATGTCACTCCCCCTCTCTCTCCTTCTCTCTCTGTCTCTCTCTCTGTCCCTCTGTCAGTCTTTCCCTCCCAGACACTCCCTCTCTCTCCTTCCATCTCTGCCTCTCTCTCTGTCTTTCCATCTTTCTTTCCCTCTCTGTCTCACTCTCCCTCCTTCCATCTCTGCCTCTCTCTCTCTCAGTCTTTCCATCTGTCTTTCCCTCCCTGTCACTCCCTCTCTCTCCTTCTATCTCTGTCTCTCGTTCTCTGTCTCTCCATCTGTCCTTCCCTCCCTGTCACTCCATCTCTCTCCTCTCTCTGTCTCTCACTCTGTCTCTTCATCTATCTTTCCCTCCCTGTCACTCCATCTCTCTCCTTCCATCTCTGCGTCTCTCTCTCTCTCACTCTGTCCCTCCATCTGTCTTTCCCTCCCTGTCACTCCATCTCTCTCCTTCCATCTCTGCGTCTCTCTCTCTCTGTCTCTCCAACTGCCTTTCCCTCTCTGGTTGACTAACAGGAAGCAGAGAGTGGGGATAAATGAGTGCTCTTCTGGTTGACAATCAGTCACTAGTGGTGTGCCTCAGGGATCGGTGTTGGGACCACAATTATTTACAATTTATATCGATGATTTGGAGTTGGGGACCACGTGTAGGGTGTTAAAGTTTGCAGATGACACTAAGATGAGTGGCAGAGCAAAGTGTGCAGATGACTGTGAAACTTTGCAGAGGAACATAGATACATTGAGTGAGTGGGCAAAGGTCTGGCAGATGGAATACAATGTTAATAAATGTGAAGTTATTCATTTCGGTAGGAGTAACAGTAAAAAGGATTATTACTTGAATGGTAAAAAGTTGCAGCATGCTGCTATGCAGAGGGACCTGGGTGTCCTTGTGCATGAATCGCAAAAGGTTGGTCTGCAGGTACAGCAAGTAATTAGGAAGGCAAATGGAATTTTGTCCTTCATTGCTAAAGGGATTGAGTTTAAAAGCAGAGAGGTTATGTTGCAGCTGTATAAGGTACTGGTGAGGCCGCACCTGGGGTACTGTGTGCAGTTTTGGTCTCCTTACTTGAGAAAGGATGTACTGGCACTGGAGAGGGTGCAGAGGAGGTTCACTCGGTTGATTCCAGAGTTGAGGGGGTTGGCTGATGAGGAGAGACTGAGTAGATTGGGATTATATTCATTGGAGTTCAGAAGAATGAGGGGGGATCTTATCGAAACTGAAATTGAAATATTATAGAAATTGAAATATTCTTCTGTCACTCTCTGTCCCTTGGGCAGTCTGTTTGTGTGTGTGTCTGTGCATGTCGGTCTCTGTGTGTCTGTGTGTCTCTGTGTGTCTGTGCATGTCGGTCTGTGTGTGTCTGTGCATGTCGGTCTGTGTGTCTGTGTGTCTGTGCATGTCGGTCTGTGTGTGTGGTTCTCTGTGTGTGGGTGTGTGTGTCTGGCTGTCTGTGTCTTAGCCTGTTTCTCTCTCCTCTCTCAGAACCTCAGTAAAACTCCACATACATCAATTTGCTATTTTAATTTGGCTGCTTTTGGTGATACCACAACTGCAGAGGGTACACTTCCTTCTGCAGGCTGGTAGGAAACCCATATCCCGCTCTTTAACGGCATATTCTGTCTGCTTTGTATACTAAATTGATTAATCCCTCATAATTGATCAAATCTGACATTGATTACTGTTTGAAAGTCTCCAGGTTTACTTTCCTCCCAGGGCTGATTAAAAGTTCGAGTTTCCCTCAGTGTGTTGGAAATATCAAACCCTGATCCCACACCCAGTAAAGTATTTTACATGATGGGACGCTGCAAATGTTGTTATACTCAGTGCGCACGGTACCTTCGTGTTGTAATAAGATGTTATAATCTCTATTCAGATAACTCTCATGCCACAGGGGCAAAATTTCACTGGGTCAACATTCTGACCAAACACTAAAACATTACAGAAGGCGAGGCTCATAAATTCAACACAAGTTTCCTTTTCTGTGTCTCGCTGGTCTGTTCTGATTTTCTGTTGGGTGACATCAGCCTAGATTTTGTGTTCAGACCTGAACCCACAAACGTATAACTCAGAGGCAGGATTATTACCCACTGAGCTACAGCTGGCTCCAATGTTCCCAGAAAATTTAGTTGTTGTGCACGGCAAGTTTTTTTTGACCCATGTGCAGTCCCTTTAAATTTTTAAGAATCTTCGAAGACGTGTGTTATTTATCACGGAACAGGACCTGCGTGGTACCTTCCAGGCTGCTGCACACAACTTTGCAGGAACACTGACCGACACTCTCCATCCCAATCTCTTCCTCTCTGGTAATCTCTCCCCATTGCTATCCTTCCCTCTCTCTGTTATTCCCTCTCTATATCTATCCCTGTCTTTCTCACTGTTACTCTCTCCATCTGGATGGAGGAGGTGAAAGAGAGGCATATATAGAGGCAGCTTTACTCGGTATCTAACCCCACACTGTACCTGTCCTGCGAGTGTTTTATGGAACAGAGAGGACAGAGATTTACTCTGTAGATAACTCCATTCTGTACTTGCTTGGCAGCATTTGAAGGGACAGTTTAGACGGAGCTTTACTCTGTATCCCTGGAATTTTGAAGTGTAAGGGGTGTTTATTTCAGTTTGGTTTAGAGATACAGCACTTATACAGGCCCTTCGGCCCGCCCAGTCTGTGCCGGCCATCAACCACCCATTTTATACTAATCCTTTCAGGCAGTGAGTTCCAGACACCCACCAGCCACTGGGTGAAGAAACTATTGATGTGTTTCGTTCTGTTAAGTTTGATGTCAATGTTTCCCCAGGATGTTGACGCTGGGGGATTCAGCGATGGGATAATGCTTTGAATGCCAAGGGGAGGTGGTTGGATTCTCTCATGTTGCAGATGGTCATTGCCTGGCACTTGTGTGACGTGAATGTTACTTGTCACTGGTCGGCCCAAACCTAAATGTTGTCCGGGTCTTGGTGCATGTGGCTCTGGATTGCTTCATTATCTGAGGCAAAATACTGTGGATGCTGGAAATCTGGAAAGCATCGAGCTGAATCACTAACTTTGTTTCTCTCTCCACAGATGCTGTCTGACCTGCTCAGTATTTAAAGCACTTTCTGCTGGGATCTCAGCTGAAGATGGCTGGGCTGAGGACACTACCCTGATAAACTCCTGCAGTGAAGGCCTGGGACTGAGATGATTGACTTCCAACAACCAAAACCATCTTCCTTTGTGCTCGGTATGATTCCAACCAGTGGAGAGATTTCCCCCGATTCCCACTGACTTCAGTTTTACTCGGGCTCCTCGATGTCACACTCGGTCAAACGCTGCCTTGATGTTAAGGTCAGTCTCTCTTCCCAGTAGCAGACAGGAGTGAATCGTTCCCTTTGACCCGTTGTACACTGAACAAGCTGTGCTTCTTCACAGCCTGATACAGGACTGTACACGGCCGATTAATGTAGCCCATCAAACACTCCCAGAGCATGTTCAGCACAGCTTAGGAACAGAGTACAGTTCCTTCAACATTCTCTCTCTGTCTCTCCCTCCTGCTATCTCTGACATTAGGAGAGAGACAGAGGGAGAGAGGGTTAGATATGAAGGCAGAGAGAGTGCTGTTGAGAGGGACAGATTTGGAGAGAGAGAGATTGTTGAGGTGGATGAAAAGGATAATGTAAGATATATTAATTTGATGTAATCCTTCACTGCTGTGTACACAAACATATTAGAGATAGATAAGGAGAGAAAAAAACATTGGGAGATGGGGAAATGTAGATGAAGTTGGGGCCCAGGCAGATACTTTTGATGATCCAGAAGGAATAGCCTCCATTTTAAACATCCAGCAAGCTATTCCACTGTGGGAGCCATCACACCCAAACAGACATAGACACACACACACACACACAGAAACACCCACACAATGATATTGGTTGTGCAAATTTCATGCTGGTTTATTGGTTAATTTTTAAATCTGTGATTGATAGATTCTTGTTAACCAAAGGTATTAAGAGATAAGGGGCAAAGGCAGGATATATGGTGTAAGTTACATCACAGATCAGCCAAGATCTCATTTGATGCCGGAACAGGGCTGTGGGGTTGAATTGCATCTTCCTCTTCCAATATCCCCTGTGAAGTATCCTTCTATCTCTTTTAGTCACCCTGTCAGTCCATGTCTCTCTGTTTCTCTTTTTCTGTCTCTCTCTCTCTCTGTCTCTATCAGACAGTGTAGAGTGAGATTCACTCTGTATCCACCCCATGATGTTCCTGCCCTGGGAGTGTGTGATGGGACAGCGCAGAGGGAAATTTACTCTGTGTCAAACCCAACATTGTGTTTGGCTTGGGAATATTTAATGGGACAGTGTAGCTGGAGATTTACTCTGTATCCCTGGAATTTTGAAGGCTCAGGTGTGATTTGATGATTGTTTTCAAGATAATAAGGGAAACTGATAGGGTGGACAGAGAGTAACAATTCCCACTGGCTGCAGAGTCTAGAACATGGGGGCATAGTCTAAAAATATAAACCTAGTCTAAAAACCTTTCAGGAGTGAAATGAAGAAACACTTCAACACACCAGGTGTGGTATCAGTTTGAAACTCTCTTCCACAATCAGCAATTGATGCTGAGACACTTGTTAATTTTTAAATCTGAGTTTGATAGATTTTTGTTAACCAAAGGTATTAAGGGACAAAGATAGGTACATGGAGTTAGATCACACATCAGCCATGAGCTCATTGAATGACAGAACAGGGTTGAGGGGCCAAATGGCCTCCTCCTCTTCCTCTGTCCTACGACAAATATCCTGCGATCACTCTCTGTGTCTTGGTCTCTGTCTCCCTCTTTGTCTCTCTTTCTGTCTGTCTGTCTCTCTCTCTCTCCTCTCATCTGTGGAAATCCACACACATCAGTCAGCCATTTTAGGTTCATTTTCAGTGGCCATTTTATGTTACCACAACACTGGGACATTTATCGCTGTCTATCCCAAACCATCTCTCTTTGTAGTCTATTTGTGTTCTCCTCACAGCTTATTGTCCCACCTAACCTAGTATCTCTCTCCTTTGCTCCGTCTCACTCACGCACTCTCCCCCATTTCTCTCCCCCCCATTTCTCTCTCACCCCATTTCTCTCTTCCCCCCCCCCCTCCCCCCGCAATCTCTCTTTAAGTGTCCTGTTATCACATCCTTTATTATAGATTCGAGCATTTTCCCAATGACTGATGTTAGACGAACAGGTCTTTAGTTCCCCATTTTCTCTCTCCTTCCTTTTGTAAATAGTGGGGTTACATTTGCTACCTTCTAATCTGCCTCTCTCACACTGCCTCTGTCCCTCGCTATCTGTCTTATCCCCCTCTCTCTCTCGCTATCTCTCCCTCTCTGTCTTTTTCTCTCTCTCGCTCTATCTCTCCCTCTCTCTCTCTACCTCTGTCCATGTCTCCATTTGTGCCTCCCTCACACCATCTCTCCCTCTCTCTCTAGCTCTCTGTCTGCCTCTCTATGTCTGCCTCTCTGTGTCTCCTTCTCTCTCTGTGCCTCTCTCACTCTCTATCTGTCTCTCCCCCAGCTCTCTCTCTCTGTCTCTCCCTCTCTCTCTTTCTCAACCTCTGTCCATGTCTCAATTTGTGCCTCCCTCACACCATCGCTCCCTCATAGAACATAGAACATAGAAAATACAGCACAGAACAGGCCCTTCGGCCCACGATGTTGTGCCGATCCTTTGTCCTCTGTCAAGGACAATTTAATCTATACCCCATCATTCTCCTTTATCCATATACCTATCTAAAAGCCGTTTGAAAGTCCCTAAAGTTTCTGACTCAACAACTTCCCCAGGCAAGGCATTCCATGCCCCGACCACTCTCTGGGTAAAGAACCTTCCCCTGACATCCCCCTTATATCTCCCACCCTTCACCTTAAATTTTTGACCCCTTGTAACGCTTTGCTCCACCCGGGGAAAAAGTTTCTGACTGTCTACCCTATCTATTCCCCTGATCATCTTATAAACCTCTATCATGTCACCCCTCATCCTTCTCCGTTCTAATGAGAAGAGGCCTAGAATGTTCAGCCTTTCCTCGTAAGACTTATTCTCCATTCCAGGCAACATCCTGGTAAATCTCCTCTGCACCCTCTCCAAGGCTTCCACATCCTTCCTAAAATGAGGCGACCAGAACTGCACACAGTACTCCAAATGAGGCCTTACCAAGGTCCTGTACAGCTGCATCATCACCTCACGGCTCTTAAATTCAATCCCTCTGCTAATGAACGCTAACACCCATATGCCTTCTTCACAGCCCTATCCACTTGAGTTGCAACTTTCAACGATCTATGCACATAGACCCCAAGGTCTCTCTGCTCCTCCACATGCCCAAGAACCCTACCGTTAACCCAGTATTTTGCATTCGTGTTTGTCCTTCCAAAATGGACGACCTCACACTTTTCAGGGTTAAACTCCATCTGCCACTTTTCAGCCCAGCACTGCAACCTATCCAAGTCCCTTTGCAGACGACAATAGCCCTCCTCGGTATCCACAACTCCACCAACCTTTGTATCATCTGCAAATTTACTGACCCACCCTTCGACTTCCTCATCCAAGTCGTTAATAAAAATCACAAACAGGAGAGGACCCAGAACTGATCCCTGTGGCACGCCACTGGTAACTGGGCTCCAGGCTGAGTATTTACCATCTAAGACCACTCTCTGCCTTCTATCAGTTAGCCAATTCTTAATCCAACTGGCCACATTCCCCACTATCCCATGCCTCCTGACTTTCTCCATAAGTCTACCATGGGGGACCTTATCAAATGCCTTACTAAAATCCATGTACACCACATCCACTGGTTTACCCTCATCCACTTGCTTGGTCACCTGCTCAAAGAATTCAATCAGGCTTGTGAGGCAAGACCTACCCCTCACAAAACCGTGCTGACTGTCCCGAATCAAGCAGTGTCTTTCCAGATGCTCAGAAATCCTATCCCTCAGCACCTTTTCCATCAACTTGCCTACCACCGAAGTAAGACTAACTGGCCTGTAATTCCCAGGGTTGTTCCTATTCCCTTTCTTGAACAGGGGCACAACATTTGCCACCCTCCAATCACCTGGTACCACCCCCGTCAACAGAGAAGATGAAAAGATCATTGCCAGCGGCTCTGCAATTTCATCCCTTGCTTCCCATAACATCCTTGGATATACCCCGTCAGGCCCGGGAGACTTGTCTATCTTCAAGTTATTCAAAAACCCCAACACATCTTCCCTCCTAACGAGCACTTCCTCGAGCTTACCAGTCTGTTTCACACCGTCCTCTTCAGTAATACACCCCTTCTCATTCGTAAATACCGAAGAGAAGTACTCATTCAAAACCTCACTTATCTCTTCCGGCTCAACACACAGTCTCCCGCTATTGTCCTTGACCGGACCTACGGTCCCCCTAGTCATCCTCATATTTCTGACATACACGTAAAAGGCCTTGGGGTTTTCTTTTATCCTACCCGCCAAGCATTTTTCATGCCCTCTCTTAGCTCTCCTAATCCCTTTCTTCAGATCCTTCCTGGCCATCTTGTATCCCTCCAGAGCTATGCCTGTGCCCTTTTTCCTCAACCTTATATACGCATCCTTCTTCTTCCTAACAAGACTCTCAACCTCTCTTGTCAACCACGGTTCCCTCACATGACCATCCCTTCCCTGTCTGACAGGGACATGCTTATCAATGGCCCCTACTATCTGCTCCTTGAAAAAGTTCCACATTTCGACCGTGCCCTTCCCTGCCAGCATATGCTCCCAACTTATGCTCCTCAGTTCCTGCCTGACAGCATCATATCTACCCTTCCCCCAATTGTAAACCTTGCCCTGTTGCACATACCTATCCCTCTCCATTACCACAGTGAATGCTACAGAATTGTGATCACTATCTCCAAAGTGCTCGCCCACCAACAGCTCTATCACTTGCCCTGGTTCATTACCTAGTACCAAATCCAATATTGCCTCCCCTCTGGTCGGGCAGTCTACATACTGAGTCAGAAAAGCTTCCTGGACATACTGCACAAACACTACCCCATCCAAACTATTCGATCTAAAGAGTTGCCAATCAATATTTGGGAAGTTGAAATCCCCCATAATTACTACCCTGTGACTTCTGCTCCTTTCCAAAATCTGTTTCCCAATCTGCTCTTCCACCTCCCTGCTGCTATTGGGGGGCCGATAGAAAACTCCCATCAAGGTGACTGCTCCTTTCCTGTTCCTGACCTCAACCCACAGTGCCTCAGTCGGCAGATCCTCCTCGAAAATTCTTTCAGCAGTTGTTACACTATTTCTAACTAACAATGCCACCCCCCCACCTCTTTTACCACCATTCCTAATCTTATGAAAACATCTATAACCAGGTACCTCCAAGAACCATTCCTCCCCCTCACCTATCCACGTTTCAGTGATGGCCACAACATCGTAGTCCCAAGTGCCCATCCACGCCTTCAATTCACTCACCTTATTCCTGATGCTTCTTGCGTTGAAGTATACGCACTTTAACCCTTCTCCGTGCCCATCTGTCCTCTGCGACAGTGCTACCTTCCCCAATACCTCACTACACTCTTTGTCTTTCTGAGTGGACCCACTGGTCCCTGGATTACAAGTCCGGTTCCCATCCCCCTCCCAAACTAGTTTAAACCCTCCCGAACAGTACTAGCAAACCTCCCTCCCAGGATATTGGTGCCCCTCTGGTTCAGATGCAGCCCGTCCTGTTTGAACAGGTCCCATCTTCCCCAGAATGCAGTCCAATTATCCAAGAACTGGAAGCCCTCCCTCCTACACCATTCCTGCAGCCACGTGTTCAGCTGTGCTCTCTCCCTATTCCTAGCCTCACTATCACGTGGCGCCGGCAACAAACCAGAGATAACAACTCTGTCCGTCCGAGCTTTCAGCTTCCAGCCTAACTCCCTAAACTCACTTCTAACATCTGTGCCACCCTTCCTTCCTACGTCGTTGGTGCCAATGTGCACCACGACCTCTGGCTGCTCCCCCTCCCCTTTAAGGATCCTGAAGACGCGATCACAAACATCACGGACCCTGGCACCAGGGAGGCAACAAACCATCCGTGCGTCTCGCTTGCGCCCACAGAACCGCCTGTCGGTACTCCTCACCATCGAGTCCCCGATGACTAGTGCTCTCCCGTTCTCCCTCCTTCCCTTCTGAGCCACAGTGCAGGACCCCGTGCCAGAGGCCCGTTCACTGCAGCCTGCCCCCGATAGGCCGTCCCCCCCAACAGTATCTAAAACTGTATACTTGTTGTTGAGGGGAACGACCACAGGAGATCCCTGCACTGACCTCTTCCCACCTCTAACTGTTACCCAGCTGCCTTTGTTTTGTGGAGTAACGACATCCCTGTAGCTTCTATCTATCACCCCCTCAGCTTCCCGAATGATCCTCAGTTCATCCAGCTCCAGCTCCAGTTCCCTAACACGGTCTGATAGGAGCTGGAGACGGATGCACTTCCAGCAGGTGAAGTCGGCAGGGTCACCGGAGGTTCCCCTCACCTCGAACATACTGCAGGAGGAGCACTGCACTCCCCTGGCTGCCATTTCTTTTACTCAATTACCCCTTAATTAAGTACAAATATAGATATTAACAAAAACAGTGAAATAGCTTACCTGTTCAGTCCTTTTTGGTTAGAGGAGGGTAAAAAGGGTCTTATTATTAGGTTACAGGAGGAGGATGGGTGGGAGACACTACATGTGTAGTGTCTCGGGTTAACTCTGCTCCGCACCTTTAAAGAAAATACCTACCCAGGAGTCCTTGCTGCCGACCAGCTTCCGGTTCCTCCCGCGCCAAAAGTAACTTGAACACAAGGAAAACAGTAAGTACAACTTTCAAAACACAGCTCCTGGTGCCTTCACTTACCCACCGAAGAGTCGCTACCTTCTCCTGCTGCTCTCTCTGTCTCTCTCTATCTCTCTCTCTGCCTCTCTCTCTCTCTCCCTTTCTCCCTCTCGCTGACTCTGTCCACGTCTCAGTTTGTGTCTCCCCCACACCATCCCTCCCTCTCTCCCTCCCTCTCTCCCTCCCTCTCTCTCTCCCTCTCTCTCCCTCTCTCTCTCTCTCTTTCTCCCTCTCTGTCTCTGTCTCAGAGTTACAGCTCAGATGATTAACCTCTTTATCCATGTGTTATGAACACGGGACTTTGTCTAGGATCTTGCCAGGACTGGAGAATTGTAGCTATGAGGATAGGCAGGGGTTGTTGTCCTTGGAACAGAGAAGGCTGAGGGGAGATCTGATTGAAATGTACAAAATGTTGAGGGTCCTGGATAGAGTGGAGGTGAAGGGCAGAGAAGCATAGCAGAAAGGTCAGTGACGAGGGGGCATAGATTTAAAGTGATTGGTCGATAAATTAGAGGGGAGTTGAGGAAAATCTTTTTCACCCAGAGGGTCGCGATGGTCTGGAACTCACTGCCTGAAAGGGTAGTTGAGGCAGAGACCCTCAACTCATTCAGAAGGAGTCTGGATAGGCACCTCAAGTGCGGGAAGCTGCAGTGCTCGGACCAAATGCTGGAAGGTGGGATTAGAATAGGTTGATCGTTTTTCGGCTGGCACAGAGAGGATGGGCCAAGTGGCCACTTTCTGTGCCTTAAAATTTCTATGTTGCCCTCGCCAACTCTATTTTTCCCTCTGTTACTCTCTGAATCCCAGTCTCTCCCTCTCTATGACCCTGCGAATCCCAGACTCTCCCTCTCTCTTACCCTCTGAGTCCCAGTCTCTCCCTCTCTGTTACCCTCTGAATCCCAGTCTCTCCCTCTCTGTTACCCTCTGAATCCCAGTCTCTCCCTCTCCGTTCCCCTCTGAATCCCAGTCTCTCCCTCTCTGTTACCCTCTGAATCCCTGTCTCTCCCTCTCTGTTACCCTCTGAATCCCAGACTCTCCCTCTCTTTTACCCTCTGAATCCCAGTCTCTCCCTCTCCGTTACCCTCTGAGTCCCAGTCTCTCCCTCTCCGTTCCCCTCTGAATCCCAGTCTCTCCCTCTCTGTTACCCTCTGAATCCCTGTCTCTCCCTCTCTGTTACCCTCTGAATCCCAGTCTCTCCCTCTCCGTTACCCTCTGAATCCCAGTCTCTCCCTCTCCGTTACCCTCTGAATCCCAGTCTCTCCCTCTCTGTTACCTGACCAGAGCTTTATAAATGTTCAGCGCACCCTCTCGGCTTTTGTACTCACTGTATACAGTGTAAATTGTGGTATTCCCCAGGGGTTTTGATTAGGACCACTGATCTTATTGATATATGAATGACTTAGACTTGGGTTTACAGGGCATAACTTCAACATTGTGCCATTTGCAATGTAATAAACAGTGAAGGGAATAGGAGTAGACTTCAGGAGGATAGAGGCAGTCTGGTGAAATGGTCAGACACATAGCAGGTTAACTTCAATGCTGAGAAATGTCAAATGATGCATTTTGGAAGGAAGGCTGAGGAGAAGCGATATAAACTAAATGGTACAATGTTAAAATGGGTGCAGGGACAGAGAGATCTGGGATTTCATTTGTGTCACTTTTTACATCTAAAAGATTCAATTTGGGGCTTGCAATCTCTAAGTTGAATTTAGCTTTATCCTGAAAAGTGTTAGCAAACATGTTGGGAAATGTGTCAAAAGCTGTTTCCATTCAGACATTCCTGCATTGTGGAAGTGTGAGCTGTCTTTGCAGAGACAGGAAATAGAGTTGTTTGAATGGACCTGCAGGTTTTAGTTGATGCAATAAGGTGAGAATTTGAATTGTGTCCCTTCCAGATCCACAGAATTGAAGGTATTTACAAAACACCACATGAGGTAGTTTACCAATGTCTGACAAACTTCAAAGACTTCAAACACATGGAAGAAGAGGCGAAGGGAACAATATACAAAACCTGAGACAGTCAGACAACAGCAGCAGGAAAATGAATCTGTTTTTATGGGTTTTAATTTGAAGGCCTGAGCTGATGATTGAAAAAGCAGGAGTTCAAATCCCACACAGGGCTGTTGTGAATTTGAATTCTATTTTTTCTTTCAAAAAACATAAATCTGGAGTTAAAAATCCTCTTGGTTGGAATGATTCACTCCTGTCTACTAGTGCAAAGCCCGTGTGTGTCTCAGTTTGCTGTATTTATTAATGATTTAAGATGATGTGGTAGAATGCAACATACCCAAGTTTACCAATGACACAAAAATAGGCAGCATTGTAAGCAGTGTAGCTGGAAGCATCAAATTACAAAGAGATATTAATATCTTAAATAAATGGGCAAAACTGTGGCAGTTAGATTTCCATGTCAGCAAAAAAAGACTAGAACAGAGTACTTTATAAATGGTGTAAAGCTAGAAACACTGGAGGTTGAAAGAGACTTTGGGGGGTCCATGTCCATTTGAGTGCAGTGTAGATTTACCAGAATGATAACTGGACTCCAAGGGTTAAATTACGAGGTGATATTACACAAACTAGGGATTTATTGCCTGGAATTTAGGAGGATCAAGGTGATTTGTTCAAAGATGTTGAGATATTAAGGGGAACTGATGGGGTAGTTTGGGAGAAACTATTTCAGCAGCTTGGGAACATAGGAACAGGAGTAGGCCATTCAGCCCATCGAGCCTGCTCTGCCATTCAATACGATCATGGCTGATCATCCACTTCAATGCCTTTTTCCCAGCCTGAGTTTCCACAGCCCACTGGGGTAGAGAATTCCAAAGATTCACAACCCTCTGAGCAAAGACATTTCTCCCCATCTCTGACCTAAGTGGCTTCCCCCTTATTTTGAAATTGTGTCCCCTGGTTCTCGACTCCCGAACCAAAGGAGACATCTTACCTGCATCTAACCTGTCTATCCCTTTAAGTATTTAGTATGTTTCAATAAGATCACCTCTCATTCTTCTAAACTCCAATGTGTATAGGCCCAACCTGTTCAACCATTCCTCATAAGACAACCCCTTCATCCCAGGAATCAGCCGAGTGAACCTTCTCTGAACTGGTTCCAATGCATCCAGGCCTGACCATTTATCCACTTTCAAAGTTGCCAAACACCTTAATATTTCCCTCTCACTCTGTTTATCCCATCCAATATTTCACACTCCTCCTCTTTAACTACAATATCTGCATCGTTCCCCCTCTTTTATAAAGAGGGAGACAAAGTATTCATTAAGAACCATGCCCACATCTCCCACCTCCATACACACATTCCCTTTTTGGTCCCTAATACTCTATCCTTAATTATCCTCTTGCTCTTAATGTATTTATAAAACATCTATGTGATTTCTTTGCTTTTAATGGTAATATTATTTTCCGGCCATTTCTTTGCTCTCCTAATTTGCTTTTTAATTTCACCCTTGTACTTTCTCCACTCCTCTCAGCTTTCTGTTGTATTGAGCTCTCGGTATCTGACATAAGCTTCCCTCTTGTGCCTTATCGTACCCGGTTTGATCCTTGACATCCAAGGGGCTCTAGATTTGGGAGTCCCACCCTGTTTGTCTTTGTGTGAACATATTTGATATCAACCCTCAGTAACTCTCACTGCTCTGACACTGATTGACCTTCAAGTAGCTGTTTCCAGTCCACTTTGCTAAAATCCCCCATCCCTGGATCCACCATCCCCTCTGCTCCCTACAAAGGACTCTCACATCCTTCCTAAAGTGTGGTCACCAGAATTGGATGCAGTGTTCTGGTCGTGGCCTAACCAGAGGTTTATAAACATACAGCATAACCTTCATGCTTTTGTACTCAAAATCTCTATTTATGAAGCCCAAGATCCCATATGCTTTGCTGACTACTTTCTCAATATGTCCTGCCACCTTCAAAGATGTATGTACATGTATCCCCAGGTCTCTCTGTCCCTGCACACTCCCTAGAACTGGGCCATTATGTCTGTATTCCCTCTCCCTATCCCTTCTGCCCATCTCACATTTCCCTGTATTAAATTCCTTCTGCCACTTGTCTGCCCATTCTGCTCACCTATCGATGTCCTGTTGTAGTCGATTGATGTCATCAACACTGTTTACATCTCCTCCAAGTTTGTTATCTCCCCCTCTATCTCCCTCTTCACCTCTATCTCCCTCAACCCCCTCTATCTCCCTCTTCACCTCTATCTCCCTCAACCCCCTCTATCTCCCTCAACCCCCTCTCTCTCCCTCAACCCCCTCTATCTCCCTCAACCCCCTCCATCTCCCTCTCCCCCTCTATCTCCCTCTTCCCCTCTATCTCCCTATCCCCACTCTATCTCCCTATCCCCTCTCTATCTCCCTATCCCCCCTCTATCTCTCTCTCCCCCCTCTATCTCAATCTCCCCCCTCTATCTCTCGCTCCCCCCCTATCTCTCTCTACCCCCTCTATCTCTCTCAACCTGCTCTATCGCTCTCTCCCCCCTGTTTCTCTCTCCCCCCACTGTCTCTCTCTCCCCCCACTATCTCTCTCTCCGAGCTCTATCTCTCTCTCCGAGCTCTATCTCTCTCTCCGAGCTCTATCTCTCTCTCCGCCCTCTGGCTCTCTCTCCCCCCTCTATCTCTCTCTCCCCCCTCTATCTCTCTCTCCCCCTCTATCTCTCTCTAACCCCTCTATCTCTCTCTAACCCGTCTATCTCTCTCTCCCCCCTCCAGCTCTCAATCCCCCCTCCAGCTCTCTCTCCCCCCTCCAGCTCTCTCTCCCCCCTCCAGCTCTCTCTCCCCCCTCCATCTCTCTCCCCCCTCCATCTCTCTCTCCCCCCTCCATCTCTCTCTCCCCCTCCATCTCTCTCTCCCCCCTCCATCTCTCTCTGCCCTCTCTCTCTCTCTCTCCCCCCTCTCTCTCTCTCTCCCCCCTCTACCTCTCTCTCCCCCCTCTACCTCTCTCTCCCCCCTCTACCTCTCTCTCCCCCTCTACCTCTCTCTCCCCCCACTGTCTCTCTCTCCCCCCACTGTCTCTATCTCTCCCCCTCTATCTCTCTTCCCCCTCTCTGTCCCTCCATCTGTCTTTCCTTCCCTGTCACTCCATCTCTCTCCTGCTCTCTCTGTCTCTCACTTTGTCCCTCCATCTGTCTTTCCCTCCCTAACTCTCCCTCTCTCTCTTTCTATCTCTGTCTCTGCCACTCCCTCTGTCTCCCTCTCTGTCCCTCCATCTGTCTTTCCCTCTCTGTCACTCCATCTCTCTCCTTCCATCTCTGCGTCTCTCTCTCTCTCTGTCTCTCCAACTGCCTTTCCCTCTCTGGTTGACTAACAGGAAGCAGAGAGTGGGGATAAATGAGTGCTATTCTGGTTGGCAATCAGTCACTAGTGGTGTGCCTCAGGGATCGGTGTTGGGACCACAATTATTTACAATTTATATCGATGATTTGGAGTTGGGGACCACGTGTAGGGTGTTAAAGTTTGCAGATGACACTAAGATGAGTGGCAGAGCAAAGTGTGCAGATGACTGTGAAACTTTGCAGAGGAACATAGATACATTGAGTGAGTGGGCAAAGGTCTGGCAGATGGAATACAATGTTAATAAATGTGAAGTTATTCATTTCGGTAGGAGTAACAGTAAAAAGGATTATTACTTGAATGGTAAAAAGTTGCAGCATGCTGCTATGCAGAGGGACCTGGGTGTCCTTGTGCATGAATCGCAAAAGGTTGGTCTGCAGGTACAGCAAGTAATTAGGAAGGCAAATGGAATTTTGTCCTTCATTGCTAAAGGGATTGAGTTTAAAAGCAGAGAGGTTATGTTGCAGCTGTATAAAGGTACTGGTGAGGCCGCACCTGGAGTACTGTGTGCAGTTTTGGTCTCCTAACTTGAGAAAGGATGTGCAGGCACTGGAGAGGGTGCAGAGGAGGTTCACTAGGTTGATTCCGGAGTTGAGGGGGTTGGCTTATGAGGAGAGACTGAGTAGATTGGGATTATATTCATTGGAGTTCAGAAGAATGAGGGGGGATCTTATAGAAACTGAAATTGAAATATTATAGAAATTGAAATATTCTTCTGTCACTCTCTGTCCCTTGGGCAGTCTGTTTGTGTGTGTGTCTGTGCATGTCGGTCTCTGTGTGTCTGTGCATGTCGGTCTGTGTGTGTGTGTGGTTCTGTGTGTGTGTTTCTCTGTGTGCATGTGTGGTTCTCTGTGTGTGTGGTTCTCTGTGTGCATGTGTGTTTCTCTGTGTGTGGGTGTGTGTCTGGCTGTCTGTGTCTATGCCTGTTTCTCTCTCCTCTCTCAGAACCTCAGTAAAACTCCACATACATCAATTTGCTATTTTAATTTGGCTGCTTTTGGTGATACCACAACTGCAGAGGGTGCACTTCCTTCTGCAGGCTGGTAGGAAACCCATATCCCGCTCTTTAACGGCATATTCTGTCTGCTTTGTATACTAAATTGATTAATCCCTAATAATTGATCAAATCTGACATTGATTACTGTTTGAAAGTCTCCAGGTTTACTTTCCTCCCAGGGCTAATTAAAAGTTCGTGTTTACCTCAGTGTTTTAGAAATATCAAACCCTGATCCCACACCCAGTAAAGTATTTTACATGATGGGACGCTGCAAATGTTGTTATACTCAGTGCGCACGGTACCTTCATGTTGTAATAAGATGTTATAATCTCTCTTCAGATAACTCTCATGCCACAGGGGCAAAATTTCACTGGGTCAACATTCTGACCAAACACTAAAACATTACAGAAAGCGAGGCTCACAAATTCAACACAAGTTTCCTTTTCTGTGTCTCGCTGGTCTGTTCTGATTTTCTGTTGGGTGACATCAGCCTAGATTTTGTGTTCGGACCTGAACCCACAAACGTATAACTCAGAGGCAGGATTATTACCCACTGAGCTACAGCTGGCTCCAATGTTCCCAGAAAATTTAGTTGTTGTGCACGGCAAGTTTTTTTTTGTCCCACGTGCAGTCCCTTTATATTTTTAAGAATCTTCGAAGACGTGTGTTATTTATCAGGGAACAGGACCTGCGTGGTACCTTCCAGGCTGCTGCACACAGCTTTGCAGGAACACTGACCGACACACTCCATCCCAATCTCTTCCTCTCTGGTAATCTCTCCCCATTGCTATCCTTCCCTCTGTCTGTTATTCTCTCTCTATATCTATCCCTGTCTTTCTCACTGTTACTCTCTCCATCTGGATGGAGGAGGAGAAAGAGAGGCATATATAGAGGCAGCTTTACTCGGTATCTAACCCCACACTGTACCTGTCCTGCGAGTGTTTTATAGAACAGAGAGGACAGAGATTTGCTCTGTAGATAACTCCATTCTGTACTTGGCTTGGCAGCATTTGAAGGGACAGTGTAGACGGAGCTTTACTCTGTATCCCTGGAATTTTGAAGTGTAAGGGGTGTTTAGTTTAGTTTAGTTCAGAGATACAGCACTGAAACAGGCCCTTCGGCCCACCGAGTCTGTGCCGACCATCAACCAACCATTAATACTAATCCTACACTAATTCCATATTCCTACCACATCCCCACCTGTCCCCATATTTCCCCACCACCTAACTATACAAGGGGCAATTGCTAATGGCCAATTTACCGATCAACCTGCAAGTCTTTGGCATGTGGGAGGAAACCGGAGCACCCGGAGGAAACCCACGCAGACACAGGGAGAACTTGCAAACTCCACACAGGCAGTACCCAGAATTGAACCCGGGTCGCTGGAGCTGTGAGGCTGCGGTGCTAACCACTGTGCCACTGTGCTGGGTGAATTGATCAAAGTTTACAAGACAATACTGGAAAGTGATGGGGTAGATAGAGAGAAACTCTTCTCACTGGTTGGAGGAGTCTCGGACGAGGGGCACAGTCGAAAAATCGAACATTAGTCGAAGACCCTTTCAAGGGTGAAATTTATTAACACTTCTACACACAAAGGATGGTGGAATTTTGGAATTGTCTTCCACAAATGACCCCTCCCTATCTCTGCAATCTCCTCCAGCTCCACAATCCACCAATATCTGCCATCCTCTAATTCTGACCTCTTGAACATCCCCAATTTGAATCGTTCCACCATTGGTGGCCGTGCCTTCAAGCTGCCAAGGCCCTAACTCTGGAATTCCTTTCCCAAACCTCACCATCTCACTAACTCTCTTTCCTCTTTGAGGATTCTCCCTCAAACCAACCTCTGACCAAGTTTTTGGTCATCTGGTCTAATATCTCCTGAAGTGACTCGGTGTCAAATTTTTATTTTCTTGATTCATTTGTTGGATGTGTGCGTTAGTGGCCAGGACAGCATTTATTGCCCATTCACAATTGCCCTTGAGAAGGTGGTGTTGAGCCTCCTTCTTGAACCGCTGCAGTCCATGTGGGGTAGGTACACCCACAGTGCTGTTAGGAAGGGAGATCCAGGATTTTGACCCAGTCACAGTGAAGGAGCAGCGATATAGTTCCAAGTCAGGATGGTGTGTGACTTAAGGGAAACTTGCAGGTGGTGGTGTTCCCATACGTGTTTCCTGTTTGTTTGCTCTCTCTCCCCCTCCTTCTTTTTAGACCTCCCTGTCCTCCTGTCCCTCTGTGTTATGAGAACCGAAGAACAGAAGGAAGTGGGTGCAGGAACAGAGAGACCTGGGGATGTGTGTGCACAAATTGAAGGTGGCAGAGCTAGTTGAGAAAGTCGTTAAAAGGCATATGGGATCCCAGGCTTTGTAAATAGAGGCTTAGAGTATAAAAGCAAGGAGGTTATGATGAAGCTTTATAAAACACTGCTTCATCCTCAACTAGTATTGTGTCCAATTCTGGACACCGTACTTTCGGAAGGATGTGGGGGCTTTAGAGAGGATGCAGAAAAGATTCACGAGCAAGGTTCCAGGGATGAGGGACTTCAGTTACCTGGATAGATTGGAGAAACTGGTGTTGTTCTCCATAGAGAAGAGAAACTTGAGATGAGATTTGATAGAGGTGTTCAAAATCATGAGGGGTCCTGACAGAGTAGATGTCGGAGTAGGAATGCAGCACATAGGACATTCCAGACCCATTTCTGTTCAGTGATTACTTAAACAAGTGAATTGACCATTTAATATTTTTAACTTACTTAACCCTTGTGTTCCCACAAAGATCAAGCTAGCAAATTCAACAGTGGTCACTTTGACTTCACCCCATCGTGTCTTATGTACATTCTGACAGGATAGCAGGTATAACTGTAGTCATAAAATTCAGCTGAAAATTGATCAGTTACATTGTTATTTCAGTCCATATTTACAGTACACACGGTACCTTACTGTTGTAATAAAGTCATATAGTGTCTATTCATCCCACTGGGGCAAAATGTCACTGGTTCAACATTCTCACCAAATACTAAAGCATTCCACAATGCAAGACTCACAAATTCAACACAAGTTTCCTTTTCTGAGTCTCGCTGGTCTGTTCTGATTCTCTGAGGGATTACTGATGCTTATCCTCCACATGAGCAGTCGTCCTAATCCCGTGTGCCTGTCCTGCTCCCAAACCCGGCATCTACTTACATTAAGGCAAGTGATACAGGAGCGTCTCAGTGACTGAGGCAGGTGAGTCTTGAGGCTGAGCCGGGCACAGTGAGAGACCCGGGTTAATCCGACACTCCGGGGAATGTTTAAACGGAGCTTTACTCTGTATCGAAGATATGCTGTACCTTCTCTGAGAGTGTTCGATGGGGCAGTGCAGACGAGGAGAGTTATTCCTTACCCATTTTAAACATGGAGAAGTGAATATCCAAGAGATTGTTTTAAATGTGATGAGGGTTTCTGCCTCTACCATCCTTTCAGGCTGTGAGTTCCAGACACCCACCAGCCACTGGGTGAAGAAACTATTGATGTGTTTCGTTCAGTTAAGTTTGATGTCAATGTTTCCCCAGGATGTTGACGCTGGGGGATTCAGCGATGGGATAATGCTTTGAATGCCAAGGGGAGGTGGTTGGATTCTCTCTTGTTGCAGATGGTCATTGTCTGGCACTTGTGTGACGTGAATGTTACTTGTCACTGGTCGGCCCAAACCTAAATGTTGTCCGAGTCTTGGTGCATGTGGCTCTGGATTGCTTCATTATCTGAGGCAAAATACTGTGGATGCTGGAAATCTGGAAAGCATCGAGCTGAATCACTAACTCTGTTTCTCTCTCCACAGATGCTGCCTGACCTGCTCAGTATTTAAAGCACTTTCTGCTGGGATCTCAGTTGAAGATGGCTGGGCTGAGGTCACTACCCTGATAAACTCCTGCAGTGAAGGCCTGGGACTGAGATGATTGACTTCCAACAACCAAAACCATCTTCCTTTGTGCTCGGTATGATTCCAACCAGTGGAGAGATTTCCCCCGATTCCCACTGACTTCAGTTTTACTCGGGCTCCTCGATGTCACACTCGGTCAAACGCTGCCTTGATGTTAAGGTCAGTCTCTCTTCCCAGTAGCAGACAGGAGTGAATCGTTCCCTTTGACCCGTTGTACACTGAACAAGCTGTGCTTCTTCACAGCCTGATACAGGACTGTACACGGCCGATTAATGTAGCCCATCAAACACTCCCAGAGCAGGTTCAGCACAGCTTAGGAACAGAGTACAGTTCCTTCAACATTCTCTCTCTGTCTCTCCCTCCTGCTATCTCTGACATTAGGAGAGAGACAGAGGGAGAGAGGGTTAGATATGAAGGCAGAGAGAGGGCTGTAGAGAGGGACAAAATTGGAGAGAGCGAGATTGTTGAGTTGGATGAAGAGGATAATGTAAGATATATTAATTTGATTTAATCCTTCACTGCTGTGTGCACAAACATATTTGAGATCGGTATGGAGAGAAAAAAAAACATTGGGAGAGGGAGGAATGTAGATGAGGTTGGGGCCCAGGCGGACACTTTTGATGATCCAGAAGAAATAGCCTCCATTTTAAATATTCAGCCAGCTATTCCACTGTGGGAACAATCACACCCTCATGATATTGTTTGTGGAAATTTCATGCTGGCTTATTGGTTAATTTTTAAACCTGTGATTGATAGATTCTTGTTAACCAAAGGTATTAAGAGATAAGGGGCAAAGGCAGGATATATGGTGTAAGTTTGATCACAGATCAGCCAAGATCTCATTGAATGCAGGAACAGAGTTGTGGAGTTAAATTGCATCCTCCTCTTCCAATATCCCCTGTTAAATATCCTTCTTTCTCTGTCAGTCACCCTGTCAGTCCATGTCTCTCTGTTTCTCTTTTTCTGTCTCTCTCTCTCTGTCTCTATCTGACAGTGTAGAGTGAGATTCACTCTGTATCCACCCCATGATGTTCCTGCCATGGGAGTGTGTGATGGGACAGTGTAGAGGGAAATTTACTCTGTGTCAAACCCAACATTGTGCTTGGCTTGGGAATATTTAATGGGACAGTGTAGCTGGAGATTTACTCTGTATCCCTGGAATTTTGAAGGCTCAGGTGTGATTTGATGATTGTTTTCAAGATAATAAGGGAAACTGATAGGGTGGACAGAGAGTAACAATTCCCACTGGCTGCAGAGTCTAGAACATGGGGGCATAGTCTAAAAATATAAACCTAGTCTGAAAACCTTTCAGGAGTGAAATGAAGAAACACTTCAAAACACCAGGTGTGGTATCAGTTTGAAACTCTCTTCCACAATCAGCAATTGATGCTGAGACACTTGTTAATTTTTAAATCTGAGTTTGATAGATTCTTGTTAACCAAAGGTATTAAGGGACAAAGATAGGTACATGGAGTTAGATCACACATCAGCCATGAGCTCATTGAATGACAGAACAGGGTTGAGGGGCCAAATGGCCTCCTCCTCTTCCTCTGTCCTACGACAAGTATCCTGCTATCACTCTCTGTGTCTTGGTCTCTGTCTCCCTCTTTGTCTCTCTGTCTGTCTGTCTGTCTGTCTCTCTCTCTCTCCTCTCATCTGTGGAAATCCACACACATCAGTCAGCCATTTTAGGTTCATTTTCAGTGGCCATTTTATGTTACCACAACACTAGGACATTTATCGCTGTCTATCCCAAACCATCTCTCTTTGTCGTCTATTTGTGTTCTCCTCACAGCTTATTGTCCCACCTAACCTAGTATCTCTCTCCTTTGCTCCGTCTCACTCACGCACTCTCCCACCTCTCTCTCCCCCCCATTTCTCTCTCCCCCCCTCCCCCGCAATCTCTCTTTAAGTGTCCTGTTATCACATCCTTTATTATAGATTCGAACATTTTCCCTATGACTGATGTTAGACGAACAGGTCTTTAGTTCCCCATTTTCTCTCTCCTTCCTTTTGTAAATAGTGGGGTTACATTTGCTACCTTCTAATCTGCCTCTCTCACTCTGCCTCTCTCACACTGCCTCTGTCCCTCGCTATCTGTCTTTCCCCCCTCTCTCTCGCTCTATCTCTCCCTCTCTCTCTCTACCTCTGTCCACGTCTCAATTTGTGCCTCCCTCACACCATCTCTCCCTCTCTCTCTGTCTCTCTCTAGCTCTCTGTCTGCCTCTGTCTGCCTCTCTGTGTCTCCTTCTCTCTCTGTGCCTCTCGCACTCTCTATCTGTCTCTCCCCCAGCTCTCTCTCTCTGTCTCTCCCTCTCTCTCTTTCTCAACCTCTGTCCATGTCTCAATTTGTGCCTCCCTCAGACCATCGCTCCCTCTCTCTCTGTCTCTCTCTATCTCTCTCTCTGCCTCTCTCTCTCTGCCTCTCTCTCTCTATCTCTCCCTCTCTCTCTCTCGCTGCCTCTGTCCACGTCTCAGTTTGTGTCTCCCCCACACCATCTCTCCCTCCCTCTCTCCCTCCCTCTCTCCCTCCCTCTCTCCCTCCCTCTCTCTCTCCCTCTCTCTCTCTCCCTCCCTCCCTCTCTCCCTCCCTCTCTGTCTCTGTCTCAGAGTTACAGCTCAGATGATTAACCTCTTTATCCATGTGTTATGAACACGGGACTTTGTCTAGGATGTTGCCAGGACTGGAGAATTGTAGCTATGAGGATAGGCAGGGGTTGTTGTCCTTGGAACAGAGAAGGCTGAGGGGAGATCTGATTGAAATGTACAAAATTTTGAGGGTCCTGGATAGAGTGGAGGTGAAGGGCAGAGAACCATAGCAGAAAGGTCAGTGATGAGGGGGCATAGATTTAAAGTGATTGGTCGAAAAATTAGAGGGGAGTTGAGGAATCTTTTTCACCCGGAGGGTCGCGATGGTCTGGAACTCACTGCCTGAAAGGGTAGTTGAGGCAGAGACCCTCAACTCATTCAGAAGGAGTCTGGATAGGCACCTCAAGTGCGGTAAGCTGCAGTGCTCGGACCAAATGCTGGAAGGTGGGATGAGAATAGGTTGATCGTTTTTCGGCTGGCACAGAGAGAATGGGTGAAGTGGCCGCTTTCTGTGCCTTAAAATTTCTATGTTGCCCTCGCCAACTCTATTTTACCCTCTGTTACTCTCTGAATTCCAGTCTCTCCCTCTCTGTTACCCTCTGAATCCTAGACTTTCCCTCTCTCTTACCCTCTGAATTCCAGTCTCTCCCTCTCTGTTACCCTCTGAATTCCAGTCTCTCCCTCTCTGTTACCCTCTGAATCCTAGACTTTCCCTCTCTCTTACCCTCTGAATTCCAGTCTCTCCCTCTCTGTTACCCTCTGAATTCCAGTCTCTCCCTCTCTGTTACCCTCTGAATTCCAGTCTCTCCCTCTCTGTTACCCTCTGAATTCCAGTCTCTCCCTCTCTGTTACCCTCTGAATCCTAGACTTTCCCTCTCTCTTACCCTCTGAATTCCAGTCTCTCCCTCTCTGTTACCCTCTGAATTCCAGTCTCTCCTTCTCTGTTACCCTCTGAATTCCAGTCTCTCCCTCTCTGTTACCCTCTGAATCCTAGACTTTCCCTCTCTCTTACCCTCTGAATTCCAGTCTCTCCCTCTCTGTTACCCTCTGAATTCCAGTCTCTCCCTCTCTGTTACCCTCTGAATCCCAGTCTCTCCCTCTCTGCTACCCTCTGAATTCCATCTCTCTCCTTCTCTCTCTGTCTCTCACTCTGTCCCTCCATCTGTCTTTCCCTCTCTGTCTCTCCGTCTCTCTCCTACTATCTCTGTCTCTGCCTTTCTCTCTGTCTTGCTCTCTGTCACTCCATCTGTCTTTCCCTCCATGACTCTCCCTCTCTCTCCGTCTGTCTCTGTCTCTACCTCTCTCTCTGTCCCTCCATCTGTCAAAGAACAAAGAACAGTACAGCACAGGAACAGGCCATTTGGCCCTCCAAGCCTGCGCCGATCTTGATGCCTGCCCAAACTAAAACCTTCTGCACTTCCGGGGTCCGTATCCCTCTATTCCCATCCTATTCATGTATTTGTCAAGATGTCTCTTAAACGTCTCTATGGTACCCGCTTCCACCACCTCCCCCGGCAACAACTTCCAGGCACTCACCACCCTCTGTGTGAGGAACTTGCCTCGCACATCCCCTCTAAACTTTGCCCCTCTCACCTTAAACCTCTGTCCCCTAGTAACTGACTCTTCCACCCTGGGAAAAGCTTCTGACTATCCACTCTGTCCATGCCACTTATAACTTTGTAAACCTCTATCATGTTGCCCCTCCACCTCCATCGTTCCAGTGAAAACAATCCGAGTTTATCCAACCTCTCCTCATAGCTAATGCCCTCCAGACCAGGCAACATCCTGGTAAACCTCCTCTGTACCCTCTCCAAAGCCTCCACGTCCTTCTGGTAGTGTGGCGACCAGAATTACACGCAATATTCTAAGTGTGGCCTGACTAAAGTTCAGTACAGCTGCAGCATGACCTGCCTATTTTTATACTCTATGCCCCGATCGATGAAGGCAAGCATGCCGTATGCCTTCTTGACTACCTTATCCACCTGCGTTGCCACTTTCAGTGACCTGTGGACCTGTACGCCCAGATCTCTCTGCCTGTCAATACTCCGAAGGGTTCTGCCATTTACTGTATACTTCCCACCTGCATTAGACCTTCAGAAATGCATTACCTCACATTTGTCCAGATTAAACTCCATCTGCCATTTCTCCGCCCAAGTCTCCAACCGATCTATATCCTGCTGTATCCTCTGACAATCCTCATCACTATCCGCAACTCCACCAACCTTTGTGTCGTCCGCAAACTGACTAATCAGACCAGCTACATTTTCCTCCAAATCATTTATATATCCTACAAACAGCAAAGGTCCCAGCACTGATCCCTGCGGAACACCACTAGTCACATCCCTCCATTCAGAAAAACACCCTTCCACTGCTACCCTCTGTCTTCTATGACTGAGCCAGTTCTGTATCCATCTTGCAGCCAGTTCTGTATCCATTTTGTCTTTCCCTCCCTGTCACTCCCTCTCTTTCCTTCCATCTCTGCCTCTTTCTCTGTCTCTCCATCTCTATTGCCCTCTCTGTCTCTCCCTCTCTCTCCTTCCAGCTCTGTCTTTCTCTCTCTCTCCATCTGTCTTTCCCTCTCGGTCTATCCCTCTCTCTACTTCTCTCTCTCTCTGTCTCTCACTCTGTCCCTCCATCTGTCTTTCCCTCCCTGTCACTCCCTCTCTCTCCTTCTATCTCTGTCTCTCTCACTATCCCTCCATCTGTCCTTCCCTCCCTGTCATTCCATTTCTCTCCTTCTCTCTCTGTCTCTCTCTCTCTGTCCCTCCATCTGGCTTTCCCTCCCTGACACTCCCTCTCTCTCCTTCTCTCTCTGTCTCTCTCTCTGTCCCTCCAACTGTCTTTCCCTCCCTGTCACTCCCTCTCGGTCCTTCTATCTCTGTCTCTCTCTCTCTGTCTCTCCATCTGGCTTTCCCTCTCTGTCACTCCCTCTCTCTCCTTCTATCTCTGTCTCTCTCTCTCGCTATCCCTCCATCTGTCCTTCCCTCCCTGTCACTCCATCTCTCTCCCTGTCTCTCTCTCTCTGTCCCTCCATCTGTCTTTCCCTCCCGAACACTCCCTCTCTCTCCTTCCATCTTCCCCTGTCTCTCTCTGTCTCTCCGTCTGTCTTTCCCTCTCTGTCTCTCCCTCTCTCTCCTTCTATCTCCGTCTCTCTCTCTCTGTCTCTCCGTCTGTCTTTCCCTCCCCTGTCACTCCCTCTCTCTCCTTCCATCTCTGTCTCTCTGTTCCTCCATCTGTCTTTCCCTCTCTGTCTTTCCCTATCTCTCCTATCTCTGTCCCTCTCTCTCTGTCTCCATTTTAAATATTCAGCAAGCTATTCCACTGTGGGAGCCATCACACCCTCATGATATTGTTTGTGGAAATTTCATGCTGGCAAAGACAGGATATATGGTGTAAGTTACATCACAGATCAGCCAAGATCACATTGAATGCTGGAACAGAGTTGTGGGGTTAAATTGCATCCTCCTCTTCCAGTATCCCCTGTGAAGTATCCTTCTATCTCTTTTAGTCACCCTGTCAGTCCATGTCTCTCTGTTTCTCTTTTTCTCTCTCTCTCTCTGTCTCTATCGGACAGTGTAGAGTGAGATTCACTCTGTATCCACCCCATGATGTTCCTGCCCTGGGAGTGTGTGATGGGACAGTGTAGAGGGAAATTTACTCTGTGTCAAACCCAACCTTGTGCTTGGCTTGGGAATATTTAATGGGACAGTGTAGCTGGAGATTTACTGTGTATCCCTGGAATTTTGAAGGCTCAGGTGTGATTTGATGATTGTTTTCAAGATAATAAGGGAAACTGATAGGGTGGACAGAGAGTAACAATTCCCACTGGCTGCAGAGTCTAGAACATGGGGGCATAGTCTAAAAATATAAACCTAGTCTAAAAACCTTTCAGGAGTGAAATGAAGAAACACTTCAACACACCAGGTGTGGTATCAGTTTGGAACTCTCTTCCACAAAAAGCAATTGATGCTGAGACACTTGTTAATTTTTAAATCTGAGTTTGATAGATTTTTATGAAACCTCTCTGTCACTCCCTATCTCTTCTCCCATCTCTGCCTCTCTCTCTCTCTGTCTCTCCATCTGTCTTTCCATCTCTGTCGCTCTCACTCTCTCCTTCTCTCTCTGTCTCTCCCTCCTGCTATCTCTGACACTAGGACAGAGACAGAGGGAGAGAGGGTTAGTTATGAAGGCAGAGAGAGGGCTGTCGAGAGGGACAACGTTGGAGAGAGAGAGATTGTTGAGGTGGATGAAAAGGATAATGTAAGATATTTTAATTTGATGTAATCCTTCACTGCTGTGGACACAAACATATAAGAGATAGATATGGAGAGAAAAAAACATCGGGAGAGGGGGAAATGTCGATGATGTTGGGGCCCAGGCAGATACCTTTGATGATCCAGAAGAAATAGCCTCCATTTTAAACATCCAGCAAGCTATTCCACTGTGGGATGATATTGTTTGTAGAAATTTCATGCTGGATTATTGGTTAATTTTTAAACCTGTGATTGATAGATTCTTGTTAAGCAAAGATAGTAAGAGATAAGGGGCAAAGGCAGGATATATGGTGTAAGATAGATCACAGATCAGCCCTGATCTCATTGAATGCCGGAACAGGGTTGTGGGGTTAAATTACATCCAATATCCGATGTTAAATATCCTTCTTTCTCTGTCAGTCACCCTGTCAGTCTATGTCTCTCTGTCTAAACTAAATGGTACAATGTTAAAATGGGTGAAGGAACAGAGAATCCTTCCCCATCCAGGAGCTGACAGTGTCTCTCTCTCTCTCTCTCTCTCTACCCCCTCTCTCACTCCCCCCTTTTTACTCTCTCTCTTTCTCTTTCAATCCTGATCCTGACTTTTCTCGGAATCCTTCTTGGTTGAATAGTACCCTGAAATGTTTCAGTCTCACTGTTACAAGGAACAAGTCACATTTCTGTGGTATTTTCGATATCTTAATGATTCAATTTGGAGCTTGGATTGTGTCAGGTAAATGTGGTTTCTCATTCAGACATTTCTGCATTGTGGAACTGTCAGTTATCTGTGCAGGGACAGGATATCGGGGTGTCTGAATGGAGTTGAAGATTTTGGTTGCTTGAATAGGGTGTGAATTAGATTGTGGATTGTGTCCCTGAAGGTATTTAAGCCGATGTCCTGAGAGAATGAAGTGGTTTACCAATGTCTGAATAACATCAAAGTCTTCAGACACATGAAAGAACAAGATTAGGGACAATACACAAAAGCTGAGACAGTCAGGTCACAACAGGAGGAAGGTGAATGTCTTTTACAGTTTGTAATCTGAAAGCCTGAGGTAATGACTGAAAAAGTCGGAGTTCAAATCCCACATTGGGCTCTTGTCAATTTGAATTTCTCTGAAAATAAAAAATAACTCTGGAATAATAAATCCTCCAGGATGAAATGATTCAATCTCACTGCTCTGACACTGATTTACCTTCAAGTAGCGTTTTCCAGTCCACCTTTTCTAAATCACCTTCCACCGGCCCAGCTTCATTCCCTAAAACTAAGTGTCAAACTGACCCATCTCTTGTTGACCTTGCTACGTACTGGCCTAAAAAACTTCCCCTGAATGTATATTTAGTATTCTGTATCCTTGATACCTTTTACACTAGTCTCAGTTATCAATGCACTAGTTAGGTCTGCACTAGACCCTGTCTCTGTTTATATTACACATGGACCTGTCTCTGCTATAAAAATGGTTTAAAAAGTGGAGAGCAAACCCTCCAATTTCTACACTCGATCCGAAGAAATAGGAGCAGGAGTAGGCCATTCAGCCTCTTGAGCCTGTTCTGTCAGTCAATATGATCATGATTGATCTGATAGTGACTTTAACTCCATTTTCCTGCCTGCCCCCCATAACCCTTGACTCCCTTGTAAATTCATTGACCCAACCTCCACTGCTCTCTGGGGAAGAGAATTCCAAAGCCTAACCAACCTCTGGGAGAAAGAAGTCTTCCTTAGCTCAGTCTTAAATGGCAGACCCTTTATTTTTAAATGGTGCTCCCTAGTTCAAGACTCCTCCACAAGGGAAACATCCACCCAACATCCGCCCTGTCAAGTCCCCTCAGAATCTTGTATGTTTCAATAAGATCACCTCTCATTCTTCTGAACTCCAATGAGTATAGGCCCAACCTGTTCAACTATTCCTCATGAGATAACCCCTTCATCCCAGGAATCAGCCGAGTGAACCTTCTCTGAACTGATTCCAATGCATCCAGGCCTGACCATTTATTCACTTTCAAAGATGCAAAACACCTTAATATTTCCCTCTCACTCTGTTTATCCCATCCAATATTTCACACTCCTCCTCTTTAACTACAATGTCTGCATCGTTCCCCCTCTTTTATAAAGAGGGAGACAAAGTATTCATTAAGAACCATGCCCACATCTCCCACCTCCATACACACATTCCCTTTTTGGTCCCTAATACTCTATCCTTATTTATCCTCTTGCTCTTCATGTATTTATAAAACATCTTTGCGCTTTCCTTGATTTTACTTGGTAATATTATTGTCCGACTATCTTTTTGCTTTCCTAATTTTCTTTTTCATTTCACCCCTGCACTTTCTTCACTCCTCTCGGCTTTCTGTGGTATTGAGCTCTCGCTATCTGGCATAAGCTTCCCTTTTGTGCCTTATTCTACCTGGTTTGATTCTTGCTATCTAAGGGGCTCTAGATTTGGGAGTCTCACCCTGTTTGTCTTTGTGGGAAAATATTTGTTCTCAACCCTCTCAGGGAGTCGAGGGTTCTGCAGAGCAGGCCTGAAAGAGGAGTTGAGTGTTGGGACAGATCAGTCATGATCTTATTGAATGGCAGGGCAGGCTCGAGGGGCTGAATGGCCTACTCCTGCTCCTACGTCTTGTGTTCCTGTGTCCAGTTCAATATCTCCTTTAGTGACTTGGTGCCAAATTGTTATTATTTTTTATTCATTTGTTGGATGTGTTCATTACTGGCTCTGCCAGCATTTTATTGCCCATCACCAATTGCCGTTGAACCTTCTTGAACCGCTGCAGTCCATGTGGGGTAGGTACACCCACAGTGCTGTTAGGAAGGGAGATCCAGGATTTTGACCCAGTCACAGTGAAGGAATGGTGATATAGTTCCAAGTCAGGATGGTGTGAGACTGGAAGGGAAACTTGCAGGTGGTGGTGTTCCCATATGTGTTTTCTGTTTGTTTGCTCTCTCTCCCCCTCATTATTTCTAGACCTCCCTGTCCTTCTGTCCCTCTCTGTCACGGGAACCTAAGAACAGAAGGAAGTGGGTGCAGGAACAGAGAGACCTGGGGATGTCTGTGCACAAATTGATGGTGGCAGAGCTAGTTGAGAAAGTGGTTAAAAGGCGTATGGGATTCAGGCTTTGTAAATAGGGGCTTAGAGTATAAAAGCAAGGAGGTTATGAAGCTTTATAAAACACTGCTTCATCCTCATCTAGTATTGTGTCCAATTCTGGACACCGTGATTTAGGTAGGATGTGGAGGCATTAGAGAGGATGCAGAAAAGATTCACGAGCAAGGTTCCAGGATGAGGGACTTGAGTTGCGTGGATAGATTGGAGAAGCTGGGGTTGTTCTCTGTCTTCCTCTCTCTATCTCTCCCTCCTGCTATCTCTGACACGAGGAGAGAGACAGAGGGAGAGAGGGTTGGTTATGAAGCCAGGAGAAAAAGACCAACAAATTCAGCAACCATTTCAGTAGGAGAAAAGCCAATAACAATCACAAGCTGATGGAGGGACGGGAAATCGTTTACGAAGGGACAGAGTATCTGATCACACCCGGGATGGTGTAATGGATGCCAACAAAGCCCCATTTCAGGCAGCAATATGAAAAGGAGGGAGAGAGAGCTGAGAGTGAATGAGTTAATTTTGACTGAGTTAATGAGGGGGCAATGGCGTCCTGCGGCTCCCACAATGCCCCGCGGGTGGGAAAGGCCCCTTTCTGCGGTACAGGCCGCGCTGCACTCTGGGAGGATGCTCCGCACATGCGCATCTCCACAAGAGCGTGAACCGCCGCTTTTTTATATTGTCCCCCCGGCTCAGACGTTCAACTTTCCTCCATTGAGATCGACAGCTGAAGCCGCTTCTCCTTTTCCTTTCAGCTGCTGTTTGCGGAAATAAGCTGCCGGCGGGTGACGTCGCGCAAACATGGCGGCTGATGACACCCCCCTCCCGCCAGGGCGTCAGTGAGGTCTCATTGGCTGCCTCGCCCCACGTGTCTGGAGGTCAAGGGGTTAAAAGCTGCCTCTCGCCTCCGCGCAGCCGCGGTTTGGGCGACTTGTAACCCCGCCCCTGGGGTGGGGGAGGGGGATCAGCACCAGACTCTTAAAGGGACCCTGCACCACTAGAACTGTCCCAAACTCTTAAAGGGACCCAACATGGACAGACAGAGCAAGAGAGTTGGAGAGCAAGTAATAGAGAGGGAAATAGAAAAGAGAGAGTGATGGGGAGAGAGAGAGAGGAAGAACTGAGCTTGAAAGAATCATAGAGAGATGGAGAGACTGAGAGAAAATAGGTGAGAGGGAGAGAGTGAGAGAGCAAGAGAAATGGAGGGAGAATCTCCTCAATTGGACAGAGATGGAGAGAGAGTGATAGAGAGATGGAGAGACTGAGAGAAAATAGGTGAGAGGGAGAGAGTGAGAGAGCAAGAGATGGTGAGAAATGGAGGGAGAATCTCCTCAATTAGACAGAGATGGAGGGAGAGTGATAGAGAGATGGAGAGACCGAGAGAAAATAGGTGAGAGGGAGAGAGTGAGAGAGCAAGAGAAATGGAGGGAGAATCTCCTCAATTGGACAGAGATGGAGAGAGAGTGATAGAGAGATGGAGAGACTGAGAGAAAATAGGAGAGAGGGAGAGAGCAAGAGATGGTGAGAAATGGAGGGAGAATCTCCTCAATTGGACAGAGATGGAGAGAGAGTGATGGAGAGACTGAGAGAAAATAGGTGAGAGGGAGAGAGTGAGAGAGCAAGAGAAATGGAGGGAGAATCTCCTCAATTGGACAGAGATGGAGAGAGAGTGATAGAGAGATGGAGAGACTGAGAGAAAATAGGTGAGAGGGAGAGAGTGAGAGAGCAAGAGATGGAGAGAAATGGAGGGAGAATCTCCTCAATTGGACAGAGATGGAGAGAGAGTGATAGAGAGATGGAGAGACTGAGAGAAAATAGGTGAGAGGGAGAGAGTGAGAGAGCAAGAGAAATGGAGGGAGAATCTCCTCAATTGGACAGAGATGGAGAGAGAGTGATAGAGAGATGGAGAGACTGAGAGAAAATAGGTGAGAGGGAGAGAGGGAGAGAGCAAGAGATGGTGAGAAATGGAGGGAGAATCTCCTCAATTGGACAGAGATGGAGAGAGAGTGATGGAGAGATGGAGAGACTGAGAGAAAATAGGTGAGAGGGAGAGAGTGAGAGAGCAAGAGATGGTGAGAAATGGAGGGAGAATCTCCTCAATTGGACAGAGATGGAGAGAGAGTGATAGAGAGATGGAGAGACTGAGAGAAAATAGGTGAGAGGGAGAGAGTGAGAGAGCAAGAGATGGTGAGAAATGGAGGGAGAATCTCCTCAATTGGACAGAGATGGAGAGAGAGTGATGGAGAGATGTGAAGAGAGATCAAAGAGAAAGGAAGGTGGAGAGTGAGGGAGAGGTAGAGTTTGAGAGTGAGGAAACCGATAAATGGAAAGATAAAGGTGAGGAGAGAGTAACAGAGCAGAAGAGAGAGAGAGAGAGATGGCGAGAGAGAGTGGGAAGGAAAATGAAAAATTAGAGGAAAAGAGCAGACACAGGGTGTACAGAAAGTGTGAAAAATGAATGAGAGACAGAGTGTCCGTCAGAGAGAGAGGGAAAGTCCGGCATATTTGTGGGTAGAGAGAGAGGCAGATAGTGTGTGTGTGTGTGAGAGAGAGAGAGAGACATCAGCACACGTTCACAGTAAAGAAAGTCTCGCCATGTCAAACAGTCATTTAATTGGGTACACAACCAGACAAAAGTAACTTTATCCCCGGGAGAATGAGTGGAGTCAGACATATAAAAACAGATTGCAGGTTAATGCCCAGATAAGCTTGATTAAAGATTAAAAGTTGCAGAGAGAAATCACCCAGTAATCCTAGTTGCAACCCATTGGACTCAATACAATGGTCCAAAAATATTATCACTGCCAATCAAACAATTTCATCAGCTCAACAGCAAACAGTGAAATGATCCACAAACTGCAGTGTTCAATGATTGAAGGAAGATTACAGAGCATGAGAGAGAACATAAAGACAGACAGAGAGTATTTGTTTAGCTTCTCTGCCATTGTCCTATGATGAGAGGCTGAGTAAATAGGACCTGTATTCTCTGGAGTTTAGAAGAATGAGAGGTGATCTCATTGAAACATATCAGATTCTAAAGGGACTGGATAGGGTGGACACTGAGAGATTATTTCCACTGGTCGGGAAATGAAAGTCTCCCTTATCCCTTCCTAACCAGCTTATCCACCTGTCCTGTCAGCCTCAGGAATCAGTGAACATTCACTCCAAGGTCCCGCTGTTCACAGACACAGAGATAATGTTGGAGACAGTCATGTTGTTAGGTTAGATCAAAAGTGCAAATGACAAATGTTATCATAGTTTGATGTAATCCTGTGTACACAGAGGTACAAGAAATAGGTGTAGAGTGTGAAACACCAGGAGAGAGGGAGGAATATAGATGGAGAGAGGGTAACAGTGAGAAAGGGAGAGATATGCATGGAGAGAGAAGTGGAGAGCTACTCTTACTGGTAATCTCTCTCCATCTCCGTCTTCCCCTCTCTCTTACTCACTCAATCAATCACTAGTTCCCCTCTCTGCTACTCTCTCCTTGTTTATTTCTCTCTCTGTACCCTCTTAATTTCAATCTCTCACTGTGTCATACCTTCCAGGATGCTGCACACAGCTTTGCGCGAATGCTGACCGACACTCTCCATCCCGATCTCGTCCTCTTTCTCTCTGGTAATCTCTCCCCATTGCTATCCTTCCCTCTCCCTGTTCTTCCCTCTCTATATCTATCCCTGTCTTTCTCACTGTTACTCTCTCCATCTGGATGGAGGAGGAGAAAGCGAGGCATATATAGAGGCAGCTTTACTCTGTATCTAACCCCACACTGTACCTTCCCTGGGAGTGTTTTCTAGAAGAGTGAAGACAGAGATTTACTCAATAGCTAACTAATAGCTTGGCAGCATTTGATGGGACAGTGTAGACGGAGCTTTACTCTGTATCCCTGGAATTTAGAAGGGTAAGGGGTGATCTGATCAAAGTTTAAAGTGGTGGATGGGGTACCAATCAGGTGGACTGCTTTGTCCTGGATGGTGTCGAGCCTCTGGAGTGTTGTAGATGTTACACTCATCCAGGCAAGTGGAGAGATACCATCACACACCTGACCTGTGTCTTGTAGGTGGTTGAAAGGCTTTGGGGAGTCAGGGGGTAAGTCACTTGTAGCCACAGTACTGATGTGATTACTTCAGCTCAGTTCCTGGTCAATGTCTCCCTAGGATGTTGATGCTGGGGGATTCAGCGATGGGATAATGCTTTGAATGCCATGGGGAGGTGGTTGGATTCTCTCTTGTTACAGATGGTCATTGCCTGTCTGTGTGTGTTTTTCTGTGCTCTGGGAACAATTTCCTCAATGGGAGGTCATAATGCTGCCTCATAACTGACTAGTTCACGAAAGGAATGCTGATGGAATGAACGGGACAGGGACAGAGTGGATACAACATTGGCTAAGGGACAGGACACAGAGAGTAGTGGTGAATGGTTGCTTCAGACTGGAGGGCGGTATCTTTGCCTGACATAATCTTATACACTTCTATTCAATCTCCCCTCTATCTACTTTGTTCTAAGGAGATCAAACCCAGCTTTTCCAACCTAACCTTGTAGCTAAAATCCCCCATCTCTGAAACCATTCTGGTAAATCTCTGCACCCTCTCAAGGAACCTCACATCCTTCCTAAAGTCTGGTGACCAGAACTGGACACAGTTCTCCAGTCGGGGCCGAAATAGAGCTTTATAAATGTTCAGCATAACCTCCCTGCTTTTGTACTGACTGTATACAGTGTACATTGTGGGACAGTGGTATTCCCCATGGGTTTGGATTAGGACCACTGATCTTTTTGATATATGTTAATGACTTGGCCTTGGGTTTACAGGGCATAACTTCAACATTACACCATCTGCAATGTAATAAACAGAGAAGGGAATAGTAGTAGTAAATCTCTGTCTTCTCTGTTCTATAAAACACTGTCAGAGCAGGTACAGTGTGGGGTTCAGGAGGATAGAGGCAGTCTGGTGAAATGGTCAGACACATAGCAGGTTAACTTCAATGCTGAGAAATGTCAAATGATGCATTTAGGAAGGAAGGCTGAGGAGAAGCGATATAAACTAAATAGTACAATGTTAAAATGGGTGCTGGTTCAGAGAGATCGGGAATCTGGAGAGATCTGCGTCAGTTTTTATATCTGAAAGATTCAATTTGGGGCTTCGAGTCTTGTCAGTTGAATTGAGCTTCATCCTGAAAAGTGTCAGCAAACGTGTTGGGAAATGTGTCAAAAGCTGTTTCCATTCAGACATTCCTGCATTGTGGAAGTGTGAGCTGTCTTTGCAGAGACAGGAAATAGAGTTGTTTGAATGGACCTGCAGGTTTTAGTTGATGCAATAAGGTGAGAATTTGAATTGTGTCCCTTGCAGATACACAGAATTGAAGGTATTTACACAACACCACATGAAGTAGTTTACCAATGTCTGACAAACTTCAAAGACTTCAAACACATGGAAGAAGAGGTGAAGGGAACAATATACAAAACATGAGACCGGGGACAGTAACTGCAGTGAGAGAGGGACACCAGCAGATGGAGATGGTGAGAGGGGGACAGTAACTGCAGTGAGACAGGGACACCAGCAGATGGAGATGGTGAGAGGGGAGACAGTAACTGCAGTGAGACAGGGACACCAGCAGATGGAGATGGTGAGAGAGGGACATTAACTGCAGTGAGACAGGGACACCAGCAGATGGAGATGGTGAGAGGGGAGACAGTAACTGCAGTGAGAGAGGGACGCCAGCAGATGGAGATGGTGAGAGGGGGACAGTAACTGTAGTGAGACAGGGACACCAGCAGATGGAGATGGTGAGCGGGGGGACAGTAACTGCAGTGAGAGAGGGACACCAGCAGATGGAGATGGTGAGAGGGGGACAGTAACTGCAGTGAGACAGGGACACCAGCAGATGGAGATGGTGAGAGGGGGACAGTAACTGCAGTGAGACAGGGACACCAGCAGATGGAGATGCTGAGCCATTGCTGATGGGAGATTCTGTGTTCCTGAGAGTTTGAAAGTTTCCAAAAGTTTGAGGAGTTTACTTTCTGTAAACTTGAGATGCTGAATGAAATAATTTCAAGTCAATTTGTGTTAAATGGCTATCTTCCTACTATGTGAACACTTGTAACATTAAACTGGTTCCTGTTTGGAAAAGTATTTTTAGTGATGAAAGATAATTTATAAATAAAACAACAGCATCAAATTAAACTCAATCATTTACAAATAAAAACTCTGAAAAAGTTGTGTTGAGTTCTTCATCACTAACGTTATGACATCTCTCTCTCTCACTTCTCTTTCTATGCTGGTATCTTCTGTACTATAACTCAGAGTAATTGAAGTTTTGATCCGATTGTCTTTTGAAAGTTAATTTTGAATCAGCTTTCAGAAACCTGTCAGTGAATTTCAGACCAGAATAACTCCCTGCCTAATTGTTTCTCCCCTCTGCTAGTGTAAACAGTCTCTTCTCACGTCTCCAAACTGAGGGAAAGATTTTGAATACAATTAATTTCTCCAGGACAGCAACCGCAGAGGAGCTGAAACCTCCTGAATGTGGACAAGCAATGAACAAAAATCCCTCTGAATCCCCCAGGAGAGCAGAGAAAAGAAACAGTCAGGAAGCAAATGGAAACAAGTGACACTTTATTACAGCAGCAAAAAAACTCTTTGTCAGAATGTGGAGGTCGTTCTCGCTGAGCTTTATATAAACTGGAGGTGACAAGTGGAAGATCTTTCATACAATTTGTGTTAAATGTCCATTTTCCAGCTTTGTAAACCCTTGTAACATTAAACTGGTAAATATTAAGAAGGTATTTTTAATTGATTACAGCCTAATGCATAAATACAGCAGCAGCAAAGAATGTGCAAAGTATCAGTGAGAAATATAACTGTAAATATGGGTGAGAATTGTGTGAAATGTCACCAGTTGTTAAAGTTCTCTTGGCTGCATCATTAACCGGGCTCGAGTTTAGTTTGAGACACAGTGGAATTGACAATCTGAATAAAAACTGCCTGTTTATACGGCAGTCAAACAGGCCTCTCCAGCAAAAACTCATTGTCAGAATTTCAAGGTAACTGCAGTGAGACATTTTCAGTCATTTTATGAACTGTTAACTGGAGGTGAATAGTGGAAGACATTTAATACAATTAGTGTTAAAAGGCCATTATCCAAACCGGCCTCTCCATGTTTTAAATGACAGCAGTTTTTCTGCTCTGTTGATGATGTTTTTGGGGGAGGGAGAGAGAGAGAGACAGACAGACAGGTTTCTGTGTGGAATGGTCCATTTGGGATATGGCTGGAATATCCCTCTCTCCCCCATTCCCTGTTCACACAGAGACTCACCTTGGACTGTCCCATACCTGGGAGGCAGTGTCCAGATGAAGGAAGCTGATAGCTGGTTGGGTGAGCTGTATTTGGGGTGGACTGTCTGTTTTGAGTGACAGGTTCTGGGATATATTAGGACAACATCAGCCTCCATTCTTTCTTTCCATGCGGCTGGTTTGTTCAGGTGAGTTTCTGTATCTCAGTCTCTGTGTCTCTGTGCCCAGGTGAATTGCAAGCTGCTTACAGTGTGTGTGTGAGAGAGAGAGTCCAGTCTGAATCCCCTGCTCTCTCTGTCCCAGTCCTGACCCTTGTCTCCAATTCCCACCCCAATCTCCCTCTCCAGGATCTTTTCCCCATGGAGGAGCTGATGGAGGGAAGGTGTTAGAGTCCAATGATGGAGCGCAGACCGTGTGGGATGGTGAGTATCACATCTTTATTGTCCCTCTCTGCCTTTCTCTCTCCTTTTGCCTCAATCTCTCTCTTTCAATCTCTTTTTCAATCTCTCTGTGTCTATTTCTCTCTCTATGTTCCTCAATCTCTCTCTCAATCTCTCTCTGTTACTCTCTCTGTCTGTTTCTCTCTCTCTGTGTTTCTGTCTCTCTTGATTCTCGCTCTGTGTTTCTCTCCCTCTCTGTTTTTTTTCTCTCTCTCGCTCTGTTTTTTTCCCTCTCTCTCTGGTTCTCTCTCTCCCTCTGTGTTCCTCCATCTCTCCCTCTCACTTTGTGTTTCTCTCTCTCTCTGTTTCTCTCTGAATGATTGTGTGTCTTTCTGTTTCAATGGATTTCTTTGTCCTCTCTCTCAATCTCTCTGTGATTCTCTGTCCTTCTCTCTCTCAATCTCTCTGTGATTCTCTGTCCTTCTCTCTCTCAATCTCTCTGTGATTCTCTGTCCTTCTCTCTCTCAATCTCTTTGTGATACTCTGTGTGCCTTTCTCACTGGCTTTCTCTCTGTCTCTTTGCTGCCTGCAATTTCTTTGTGTCACAGTTCTTTCCCTCCACTTTTTTCCCTCCTCTTTTTCTGTGTCTCTTTCGGCCTTTTCTCTATTCCTCTGACTTTCTTTCTACTGTATTTCTGACTTTGTCTTTTCTCTATATCTGACTTTCTGTCTTTTCTCTATTTCTGTCTTTTTCTGACTCTCTGTCCTTTCTCTATTTCTGACTCTCTGTCTTTTCTCTATTTCTGACTCTCTGTCTTTTCTCTATTTCTGACTCTCTGTCTTTTCTCTATTTCTGACTTTCTGTCTTTTCTCTATTTCTGACTTTCTGTCTTTTCTCCATTTCTGACTCTCTTATCTCTATTTCTGACCTTCTGTCTTTTCTGTATTTCTGACTTTCTGTCTTTTCTCTATTTCTCTAAGTTTGTCTTTTCTCTATTTCTGACTTCTGTTTCTATCTTTTCTCTCATTCTTTTTCTCTCCCTTTTTTGTCTCTTTCTTATTCTATCTTTTCTCTCCTTCCTTCTCTCTTTATTTCTCTATCTTTTCGCTCCTTCTTTCTCGCTCATTCTCTCTTTTCTCTTGTGTTTTATCCAACCCCCCCCCCCCCCACCGCAATTTCTGACTTTGTCTTTTCTGTATTTCTGACTCTCTGTCTTTTCTGTATTTCTGACTCTCTGTCTTTTCTCTATTTCTGACTCTCTGTCTTTTCTCTATTTCTGACTCTCTGTCCTTTCTCTATTTCTGACTCTCTGTCTTTTCTCTATTTCTGACTCTCTGTCTTTTCTCTATTTCTGACTCTCTGTCTTTTCTCTATTTCTGACTCTCTGTCTTTTTCTGACTTTGTCTTTTCTCTATTTCTGACTTTCTGTCTTTTTCTGACTTTGTCTTTTCTCCATTTCTGACCTTCTGTCTTTTTCTGACTTTGTCTTTTCTCTATTTCTGACTTTCTGTCTTTTTCTGACTTTGTCTTTTCTCTATTTCTGACTTTCTGTCTTTTTCTGACTTTGTCTTTTCTCTATTTCTGACTCTTTGTCTTTTTCTGACTTTGTCTTTTCTCCATTTCTGACCTTCTGTCTTTTTCTGACTCTGTCTTTTCTCCATTTCTGACTCTTTGTCTTTTTCTGACTTTGTCTTTTCTCTATTTCTGACTTTCTGTCTTTTTCTGACTTTGTCTTTTCTCTATTTCTGACTTTCTGTCTTTTTCTGACTTTGTCTTTTCTCTATTTCTGACTCTTTGTCTTTTTCTGACTTTGTCTTTTCTCCATTTCTGACCTTCTGTCTTTTTCTGACTTTGTCTTTTCTCTATTTCTGACTTTCTGTCTTTTTCTGACTTTGTCTTTTCTCTATTTCTGACTTTCTGTCTTTTTCTGACTTTGTCTTTTCTCCATTTCTGACTTTCTGTCTTTTTCTGACTTTGTCTTTTCTCTATTTCTGACTCTTTGTCTTTTCTCTATTTCTGACTTTCTGTCTTTTTCTGACTTTGTCTTTTCTCTATTTCTGACTTTCTGTCTTTTTCTGACTTTGTCTTTTCTCTATTTCTGACTTTCTGTCTTTTTCTGACTTTGTCTTTTCTCTATTTCTGACTTTCTGTCTTTTTCTGACTTTGTCTTTTCTCTATTTCTGACTCTTTGTCTTTTTCTGACTTTGTCTTTTCTCCATTTCTGACCTTCTGTCTTTTTCTGACTCTGTCTTTTCTCCATTTCTGACTCTTTGTCTTTTTCTGACTTTGTCTTTTCTCCATTTCTGACCTTCTGTCTTTTTCTGACTTTGTCTTTTCTCTATTTCTGACTCTTTGTCTTTTCTCCATTTCTGACCTTCTGTCTTTTTCTGACTTTGTCTTTTCTCTATTTCTGACTTTCTGTCTTTTTCTGACTTTGTCTTTTCTCTATTTCTGACTCTTTGTCTTTTTCTGACTTTGTCTTTTCTCCATTTCTGACCTTCTGTCTTTTTCTGACTTTGTCTTTTCTCTCTGTCTTTTTCTGACTTTGTCTTTTCTCCATTTCTGACCTTCTGTCTTTTTCTGACTTTGTCTTTTCTCTATTTCTGACTCTTTGTCTTTTCTCCATTTCTGACCTTCTGTCTTTTTCTGACTTTGTCTTTTCTCTATTTCTGACTCTTTGTCTTTTTCTGACTTTGTCTTTTCTCCATTTCTGACCTTCTGTCTTTTTCTGACTTTGTCTTTTCTCCATTTCTGACCTTCTGTCTTTTTCTGACTTTGTCTTTTCTCCATTTCTGACCTTCTGTCTTTTCTCCATTTCTGACCTTCTGTCTTTTTCTGACTTTGTCTTTTCTCTATTTCTGACTTTCTGTCTTTTTCTGACTTTGTCTTTTCTCCATTTCTGACCTTCTGTCTTTTTCTGACTTTGTCTTTTCTCTATTTCTGACTCTTTGTCTTTTCTCCATTTCTGACCTTCTGTCTTTTTCTGACTTTGTCTTTTCTCTATTTCTGACTTTCTGTCTTTTTCTGACTTTGTCTTTTCTCTATTTCTGACTCTTTGTCTTTTTCTGACTTTGTCTTTTCTCCATTTCTGACCTTCTGTCTTTTTCTGACTTTGTCTTTTCTCTCTGTCTTTTTCTGACTTTGTCTTTTCTCCATTTCTGACCTTCTGTCTTTTTCTGACTTTGTCTTTTCTCTATTTCTGACTCTTTGTCTTTTCTCCATTTCTGACCTTCTGTCTTTTTCTGACTTTGTCTTTTCTCTATTTCTGACTTTCTGTCTTTTTCTGACTTTGTCTTTTCTCTATTTCTGACCTTCTGTCTTTTTCTGACTTTGTCTTTTCTCTATTTCTGACTCTTTGTCTTTTCTCCATTTCTGACCTTCTGTCTTTTCTTTATTTCTGACTATCTTCTGACTATCTTTTCTCTCATTCTTTTTCTATCCCTTCTTTGTCTCTTTCTTTCTCTATCTGTTCGCTCCTTCTTTCTCGCCCATTCTATCTTTTCTCTCGTGCTTTTTCCAAATTCCCCCCCCCCAGCAATTTATCCCCCCCCCCACAATTATTCCCCCCGCAATTTGGCATTTATTCCCCCCCCGCAATTAATCCCCCCCCGCAATTAATCCCCCCCCGCAATTAATCCCCCCCCCGCAATTAATCCCCCCCCCGCAATTAATCCCCCCCCCGCAATTAATCCCCCCGCAATTATTTCCCCCCCCGCAATTAATCCCCCCCCCGCAATTATTCCCCCCCCGCAATTATTCCCCCCCGCAATTATTCCCCCCCGCAATTATTCCCCCCCCGCAATTATTCCCCCCCCGCAATTATTCCCCCCCCGCAATTATTCCCCCCCCGCAATTATTCCCCCCCCGCAATTTATCCCCCCCCCCCGCAATTTATCCCCCCCCCCCGCAATTATTCCCCCCACAATTAATCCCCCCACAATTAATCCCACAATTAATCCCCCCCGCAATTAATCCCCCCCCCGCAATTAATCCCCCCCCGCAATTAATCCCCCCCCGCAATTAATCCCCCCCCGCAATTAATCCCCCCCCGCAATTAATCCCCCCCCGCAATTATTTCCCCACCCGCAATTATTTCCACCCCCCGCAATTATTCCCCCCGCAATTTATCCCCCCCCCGCAATTATTCCCCCCGCAATTTATCCCCCCCCCGCAATTATTCCCCCCGCAATTATTCCCCCCCCCTGCAATTATTCCCCCGCAATTATCCCACCCCCCCCCGGCAAAATTTCCTCCAACCGCAATTTATATCCACGATGTAAATTTTATCCCCTGCAATATTTCCCCCCTCCCACCCCGGATAACATTCCCCTTTTGTACAGACCCCCACCCAATCTAAATAATCCTCATCTACAGACCCCTATCTGATATCTCAAGTTAACTGACCCCCATCTAATACCCTCACTATCACCAGACCCAGGACCGAGTCCCATCCAGATACCTCCCCAGGACCGAGTCCCATCTAGATACCTCCCCCCAGGAACAGACTCCCATCGAAATACCCCGCCAATAACAGACTCCCATCTAGATACCCCGCCGGGGACAGACCCCCATCTAAATACATCCCCGGGGACAGACCACCATCTAAATACATCCCCGGGGACAGACCCCCATCTAAATACTAACCCCAGGGACAGACCCCCATCTAAATACTAACCCCAGGGACAGACCCCCATCTAAATACATCCCCGGGGACAGACCCCCATCTAAATACTAACCCCAGGGACAGACCCCCATCTAAATACATCCCCGGGGACAGACTCCCATCTAAATACATCCCCGTGGACAGACCCCCATCTAAATACTAACCCCAGGGACAGACCCCCATCTAAATACTAACCCCAGGGACAGAACCCCATCTAAATACATCCCCGGGGACAGACCCCCATCTAAATACTAACCCCAGGGACAGACCCCCATCTAAATACTAACCCCAGGGACAGACCCCCATCTAAATACATCCCCGGGGACAGACCCCCATCTAAATACTAACCCCAGGGACAGACCCCCATCTAAATACATCCCCGGGGACAGACTCCCATCTAAATACATCCCCGGGGACAGACCCCCGTCTAAATACTAACCCCGGGGACAGACCCCCATCTAAATACATCCCCGGGGACAGACTCCCATCTAAATACATCCCCGGGGACAGACTCCCATCTAAATACATCCCCGGGGACAGACCCCCATCTAAATACCCCATACGGGGACAGACCCCCATCTAAATACTAACCCTGGGGACAGACCCCCATCTAAATACACCCCCCGGGACAGACCCCCATCTAAATACACCCCCCGGGACAGACCCCCATCTAAATACATCCCCGGGGACAGACCCCCATCTAGATACCCCATACGGGGACAGACCCCCATCTAAATACTAACCCCAGGGACAGACCCCCATCTAGATACCCCATACGGGGACAGACCCCCATCTAAATACTAACCCTGGGGACAGACCCCCATCTAAATACACCCCCCGGGACAGACCCCCATCTAAATACACCCCCCGGGACAGACCCCCATCTAAATACACCCCCCGGGACAGACCCCCATCTAAATACATCCCCGGGGACAGACCCCCATCTAAATACATCCCCGGGGACAGACTCCCATCTAGATACCCCATACGGGGACAGACCCCCATCTAAATACTAACCACGGGGACAGACCCCCATCTAAATACACCCCCCGGGACAGACCCCCATCTAAATACTAACCCTGGGGACAGACCCCCATCTAAATACACCCCCCGGGACAGACCCCCATCTAAATACATCCCCGGGGACAGACTCCCGTCTAGATACCCCATACGGGGACAGACCCCCATCTAAATACTAATCACGGGAACAGACCCCCCCCATCTAAATACATGCCCGGGAACAGACCCCCATCTAAATACCCCACCCGGGGACAGACCCCCATCTAATTATACCCTTATAATACCCCTGTGACAAATACCTGACAGGAACAGACCCCCATCTAAATACTAACTCCGGGGACAGACCGCCATCTAAATACCACCCCGGGACAGACCGCCATCTAAATACCACCCCGGGACAGACCCCCATCTAAATACTAACTCCGGGGACAGACCGTCATGTAAATACCTCCCCAGGACAGACCCCCATCTAAATACTAACCCCGGGGACAGACGCCCATCTAAATACTAACCCCACCCCGGGACAGACCCCCATCTAAATACTAACCCCGGGGACAGACCCCCATCTAAATACTAACTCCGGGGACAGACCGTCATCTAAATACCCCCCCAGGACAGACCCCCATCTAAATACTAACCCCGGGGACAGACGCCCATCTAAATACTAACCCCACCCCGGGACAGACCCCCATCTAAATACTCTTTCCGGGACAGACCCCCATCTAAATACTAACCCCGGGGACAGACCCCCATCTAAATACCCTTTCCGGGACAGACCCCCATCTAAATACTAACCCCGGGGACAGACCCCCATCTAAATACCCTTTCCGGGACAGACCCCCATCTAAATACTAACCCCGGGGACAGACCCCCATCTAAATACCCCCCCGGGACAGACCCCCATCTAAATACCCCCCCCCGGGACAGACCCCCATCTAAATACTAACCCCGGGGACAGACCCCCATCTAAATACTAACCCCACCCCGGGACAGACCCCCATCTAAATACCACCCCCACCCCGGGACAGACCCCCATCTAAATACCACCCCCACCCCGGGACAGACCCCCATCTAAATACCTTCAAAATATGCAGAGACAGAAAGAAGTGGAGCAGCAGAGATACAAAGTAAGATGTGTTCACAGAATAGAGAGGGGTGTCCCGGGACAGGTGGGAGGGAAATGCAGAGATAATCTTGCAGGAAAGGAGGAGCAGAGATGGAAAGATTCAGGGATTTGGAAGTGAGTGAAAGACGAAATGGAGTGAGAGAGAGAGTGACAATGGAAACTTGTGAGACTCTAGAGAGAGGCAGAGATAGAAAGGATGTTGAGAGATACAGAGATAGGGATTTAAAGATGTGAAGAAACAGAGTTAGGAACAAGGAGGAAGGTGCAGGAACAAGTTGCAGCAAGAGATGGAGAGAGGGAAATCTACGGGATTACATTGACTGTTCTGGAGCAGCGATTCCCAAACTATTCCCTTTGGACACCATCCAGCCCCCTCCCTTGTGGTAAAAATAAAATCCACAGACCCCCGAAAACACAAAATCAAAATACTGAGGATGCTGGAAATCTGAAATAAAAACTGTGCTGGAAATACTGAGCTTTTCCAGCACTTTGTTTTTCTATCAGCCCCGAAATCACACAGTCTTCTTTTCTGGATCTAGAAATTAATTTGACAATGACAAATATATTTTTATTATTACTTTCCCTCTCCGGTTAAAGCTCTTGTCGGAGAATTCCACATGGCCAAAAGATTCTCCCTCTGCATCATCACAGCTGCAGCTTCCGAAAAGATTCTCCTTGGGAATAAGAGAAATAAAATTGATTCAAACAAAGCAAAGCATTTTTGCACAGAAATAAAACACAGCGAGAGCCCAGGACTCTCTCTCAAACTCACTGACAGAAAGCAATCTCTCAGTGACTTACAAACACATCCCCTGACACAGAGACAGAGACTGGGAAGTGTAGATGTGTTTACCCTGTCATTTCCTGCTGTCTCTCTCTCTCTCTCTCTCTCTCTCTATTTCTCTGTGTGTCTCTCTGCATCTGTTTCTGACTCATTGTAAAAGCACACAAACACTGGTGACCCCCATCCCCTCTCCTGTAGAAGGATAGAGAGAGAAATCCACATTCCCATCCCTGAAAATCTGAATTCAAATGGTCCCCCGGTGTTTCATTTCACTGTCAAATTCAGCCCACAGCCTCAAACACCAGCAATATTCGGGAATGAGAACAAGCCTTTACAAACCTTCACATTTCACCCATTTCATTGCTGATTCACAGAAGTATTTGACACTCAATGAATCAATTTTTAAAGTGCTCGTCACTGTTGCAAAGTTGGAAATGCTGTCGGCCATTGATACACAGCAAGATCCCACAAGCAGCAGTGTGCTTCCAGCCGGCTACCCCTCTCTCCCCCTCTGATTCCCTCACTCTCCTGCGTCTCTCTCCCTCCTGTTACTCTCATTCAGAGAGACAGATGGAGAGAGAGAGAGAAATTCACGTCACTGCCCAAAACACCAGCATTATTTGGGAATTATACCGGCTTCAAGCTCCGGACCTAATTTCAAGGCCTTCAGGAGAGCTTTACACACAATGAATTCACTTCTAAAATGCACTCACTGTCACAATGCAAGGAATTCTGCAGGCAAGCTGTGCACAGCAAGATCCCAGCAATGGTGACACTTCAAAATTCAGTTTCCCAAGATTTTGAGTGTGGATTTCTCTCTCTCTCTGTCTTTCTCCATCTTTCTCTGCCTTCCCTCCCTCATCCACACTCCGCCTGTCTCTCTCTCTCTCTCTCTCATTTACCTGCCACCTCCAGCTATTTCTCTCTCTCCCTCTTTTTCTCTCCATCTGTTTCTGCCTCAGTGTTGTAATGTAAGAATTGATGCAGGGAATGTATGCACAGCAGGATCCCACAATGTGATCATTGCCAGATATCCTATCACAGTCCTCTGAAAATGCTGAACTCCATCTTTAAACTTTTCACAAGCCTTTAGACAGCTTCACGTTCAGCTCTTGTAATTATTGGCCCTCAGGAGCAGTTGAGAATCAATGAACTAATTTTTAAAGTGGTCCTCAATGTTTCAATGCAGGAAACCTGCAGGCAATCTGTGCACAGCAAGATCCCAAAGGCAACAATATGCTAATATGCAGATAATCTGTTTTTAGTGACGTAAGTTTCGAGATCCCAGAGGGAGGGACATTCCTGCAGTTTGAAAATCTCAAACACCCCTCTCCCTGTCTTTTTCCTGCACCCTCCCCCCTGCACACCATCCACATCTGTTTCTTTTTCTATCGATCTGGGATTTAATCCAGATTGAAACGTCCGCTGAAATGTTTCTGTCACCGTTTAAAATAACCACACATCACATTTGATTCATAGAGAGATACAGCAGTAAAACAGGCCCTTCGGCCCAACGCTGACCATCAGCCACCCATTTATGCTAATCCTACACTAATGCCATTTTCCCCCCTCTCACATCCCCACCTTCCCTCAATTCTCCGACCACCTACCTACACGAGGGGCAATTTTTATAATGGCCAATTTACCTATCAACCCGCAAGTCTTTGGCATGTGGCAGGAAACCAGAGCACCCGGAGGAAACCCACACGGAGAACTTGCAAACTCTGCACAGGCAGTACCCAGAACCCAACCTAGGTTGCTGGAGCAGTGAGGCTGCGGTACTAACCACTTAGCCGCTGCAGGAAAGTCCCTCCCTCTGCGATCCCGAAACTTACATCACTGAAAACACATAATCTGCATATTATCATATTGCTGCCTGTGGGATCTTGCTGTGCACACATTGTGGCACCTATTGATTAATGGTTAAAATAGAGAAAGTGCGGGGGAGAGAAAAGCAGAGGAAGTTGGAGAGTAAACACAGAGAGATCCATACTACACCCTCAGGAAGCTGAATTTTAAAGTGTCCTCATTGTTGTACAGAAAAATGCAGAGATGCACAGCAAGATCCCACAAGCTGCAATGTGATAATTGCTAGATTTCAGTCCCCAGAAAGGGTGAAACTCCCTCTTTAAACTGGGAACAAGCTGCTGATTTTGTCTCACCATTTCAAATAACGACAAATCACATTGCCGTGTGTGGCGTGTTTTTTTATTTATTAAAGGTTTAATTGGAGAAGGAGAGTGTGAAACCGAGACAGAGAACAGAAAGCATGGGGGGAGATAGAGACACAGGGAAAGAATGTGGAGACAGAGAGAAAGCTCAGACCTACAGTAAAATGAATTAAAATGGGCACCGTGCATCTTATTTCACTGTTAGCTTCCTCGCATTGCCCAAAACACCAGCACACCTCACAGACAGGGCTGGAAGGAGCAAGGGGCAAATGGGACTCCCTCCTGGGGCTGCTCCTTTAACCCCAGGCTTTCAATCTGTATAAAACACCAGGAGCCCCAATCCAACATGAAACGTTTAACCCAGGGCCCCAGAGAGGAAATTAAACCTCAGGCTAATAAACAGACACAACTCACGTGGGCCCTTTGGGTGCAGCCTGTGGACAAGGCCTCAGTCCATCCCCTCTGGAGGAAGCTCCTGTCCAAGGATTCCTCGTCCCAGACTTTCCCCCTTTTCATCTTCACCGTGCAGTTTTCAGAATGAAAATTCCTAAGGCAGGAGGGAGAGAGAGAAAATTGATTAAAAGGCATTGTTAAACAAAATAGCACAGCAAGAGCCCAGCAATTGCCCTCGGTTACACAGACACTCTCTCAGCAACACCCAAATACAAACAAATCAGTTAATAAAGCAGAGGCTAAAATGGTTCAGACAGTTCCCTCCACCAGTGTGTGTCTGTGTGTCTGTCTCTTTATCTCTCTCCGTGTCTCTGTATCTCTCTCTCTCTTCCTATCTCAGTCACCCCTGTGACCCTCTCTCTTGCTCTCTCTCTCTCTGTCCATATCGGGCTTTTTCCCCTCAATTTTGTATCTAATCTTAGTTGAAATAAGCTATGAAATATTTCTGTCTCACCATTTAAAACAACAACAAATCAGATTGCAGTGTGTGATATGTTTTTAACTATTAAAGGTTTAAATAGAGAGACAGAGGGAAAGAAAGCTGGAGAGAGACAGAGAGAGAAATCTCAACTCAGAACTTCAGTAAAATGAATTGAAATGGGCTCCGTCCATTTTATTTAACAGCAAAGCTTCAGAACATTGTCCAAAGCACACAGATTATTCTAGAATTATTACAAGCCTTGAGAAACTATCACATTTGTGACTTAATTCCTAGCCTTTTGAAGCTCAGAGTTAATTTTTTAAAGTGGTCGTCACTGTTGCAATGTTGGAAATGTTGCATGCCATTGGTGCACAGCAAGATCCCACAAGCAGCAGTGTGATAACAGCCGGCTAACCCCTCCTCTCCCCCTCTGATTCCCTCCATGTTTCCCTCACTCTCCTGCGTCTCTCTCCCTCCTATTACTCTCATTCAGACAGACAGAGAACCTCACTGTCAATTCAAATGACTGCTGCACATTTCATTTCACCCTCAAATTCACGGCACTGCCCAAAACACCAGCATTACTCGGGAATTATAACAAGCCTTTATACAGCTACACCTTTCCGATGTTTCATTTAGTCTTGCGAGGTGGGCCCCAGAGAGGATATTAAACCTCAGGGTCATAAACAGACACAACTCACGTGGGCCCTTTGGGTGCAGCCTGTGGACAAGGCCTCAGTCCGTCCCCTCTGGAGGAAGCTCCTGTCCAAGGATTCCTCGTCCCAAACTTTCCCTCTTTTCACCTTCACCGTGCAGTTTTCAGAATGAAAATTCCTCAGGGGAAAGAAGGAGAAAAAAATTGGATTAAAATACAAAGCGAAGACATTTTTAAACAAAATAGCACAGCAAGAGCCCAGGGTTTCCTCTCTCAGTTACACAGACAATCAGCAATATTCAAATACAATCAAATCACAGTTATAAACCAGATTGAGACAGAGAGAGCACACACACAGATACACAGACACACACACTGAATCAGACTGGGGAATGTGTCTACTCTCTCTAGAGAGAGAGTGAGAGGTGGGTTTTGTGATTGGAACTCAGATCTTCAAACCCAGTTTATATCCTGAGTGAGCTGTTTGCAAACTCCACCCATTGAGCCTCTGACATGTTGGGCTGTCTCTCAATCTCCTGCCTCGGGGGCGGGGGAGGGGGCCTGTCCATTGATATGTTAATCCCAGGACAGGACCTTCCTGACTTTTACAGTCCATTGATATGTTAATCCCAGGACAGGACCTTCCTGACTTTTACAGTCCATTGAGATGTTAATCCCAGCACAGCAATGCTTTCAGACATCTCTTAGTTCATTTTAAACCTTCAATTCTTTCCCTGCAGTTTCAAAATATCAAACACTGATCCAAACCTCCCCCCTCAAACCCTCACACTAAACCCACAAAAAAGACAGAGGCGCAAGGGAAGAGCCAACTGTGTAACAGCCCCGACAATCACATTTCTCTGCAGCACCTGTGGAAGAGCTTGTCACTCTAGAATTGGCCTTTATAGCCACTCCAGGCGCTGCTCCACAAACCACTGACCACCTCCAGGCACTTACCCATTGTCTCTCGAGATAAGGAGGCCAAAGAAGAAACTCACAATACAGGACTGGGCAGATAATGGGGATTGTTACTGAGGTTGTGTTTGGGGATTTTTACTGACATCAGTGTGGATTTTAAAGTGTGTCTCCCCTTCCCTCACATCTAAAGTCTCTCAGTGTTGTTGTTGTGTGTTGACAGCTTTTCCAGTGTCCAGTCCCTTTCAACTTTTAATAAAATCTGTGGAACACAAAGAAATGTAAAGTTTCTCCTACAAGCTGTTTTAGATTAGATATGCAGCACTGAAACAGGCCCTTCGGCCCACCGAGTCTGTGCCGACCATCAACCACCCATTTATACTCATCCTACACTCATATCATATTCCTACCAAACATCCCCACCCTGTCCCTATATTTCCCGACCACCTACCTATACTAGTGACAATTTATAATGGCCAATTTACCTACCAACCTGCAAGTCTTTTGGCTTGTGGGACGAAACCGGAGCACCCGGAGAAAACCCACGCAGACACAGGGAGAACTTGCAAACTCCACACAGGCAGTACCCGGAATTGAACCCGGGTCGCTGGAGCTGTGAGGCTGCGGTGCTAACCACTGCGCCACTGTGCCGCCCTCTTTCACTGTCTTTCTCTGTCACTGCCCTATCTCTCTCTCTCTCTGTCTCTCTACAGGACTGGGCAGACACTGGGGATTGTTACTGAGGTTCTGTTGGTCATTTTTACTGACATCAGGTTTCATGGAGGCACCCAAGATCACGTCGTTGGCACCAGCTAGACCTCATTGTCACAAGGCGAGCCGCCTTAAACAGTGTTCAAATCACACGCAGCTTCCACAGTGCGGACTGCGACACCGACCACTCCCTGGTGTGCAGCAAGGTTAGACTCAGACCAAAGAAGTTGCATCATTCCAAGCAGAAGGGCCACCCGCGCATCAACACGAGCAGAATTTCTCACCCACAGCTGTTACAAAAATTTCTAAATTCACTTGTAACAGCCCTTCAAAACACTCCCACAGGGGATGCTGAGACCAAGTGGGCCCACATCAGAGACGCCATCTATGAGTCAGCTTTGACCACCTACGGCAAAAGTGCGAAGAGAAATGCAGACTGGTTTCAATCTCATAATGAAGAGCTGGAACCTGTCATAGCCGCTAAGCGCATTGCACTTTTGAACTACAAGAAAGCCCCCAGCGATTTAACATCCGCAGCACTTAAAGCAGCCAGAAGTACTGCACAAAGAACAGCTAGGCGTTGCGCAAACGACTACTGGCAACACCTATGCAGTCATATTCAGCTGGCCTCAGACACTGGAAACATCAGAGGAATGTATGATGGCATGAAGAGAGCTCTTGGGCCAACCATCAAGAAGATCACCCCCCTCAAATCTAAATCGGGGGACATAATCACTGACCAACGCAAACAGATGGACCGCTGGGTTGAGCACTACCTAGAACTGTAGTCCAGGGAGAATGCTGTCACTGAGACTGCCCTCAATGCAGCCCAGCCTCTACCAGTCATGGATGAGCTGGACATACAGCCAACCAAATTGGAACTCAGTGATGCCATTGATTCCCTAGCCAGCGGAAAAGCCCCTGGGAAGGACAGCATTACCCCTGAAATAATCAAGAGTGCCAAGCCTGCTATACTCTCAGCACTACATGAACTGCTATGCCTGTGCTGGGACGAGGGAGCAGTACCCCAGGACATGCGCGATGCCAACATCATCACCCTCTATAAAAACAAAGGTGACCGCGGTGACTGCAACAACTACCGTGGAATCTCCCTGCTCAGCATAGTGGGGAAAGTCTTTGCTCGAGTCGCTCTGAACAGGCTCCAGAAGCTGGCCGAGCGCGTCTACCCTGAGGCACAGTGTGGCTTTCGTGCAGAGAGATCGACTATTGACATGCTGTTCTCCCTTCGTCAGATACAGGAGAAATGCCGTGAACAACAGATGCCCCTCTACATTGCTTTCATTGATCTCACCAAAGCCTTTGACCTCGTCAGCAGACGTGGTCTCTTCAGACTACTAGAAAAGATCGGATGTCCACCAAAGCTACTAAGTATCATCACCTCATTCCATGACAATATGAAAGGCACAATTCAACATGGTGGCTCCTCATCAGAGCCCTTTCCTATCCTGAGTGGTGTGAAACAGGGCTGTGTTCTCGCACCCACACTTTTTGGGATTTTCTTCTCCCTGCTGCTTTCACATGCGTTCAAATCCTCTGAAGAAGGAATTTTCCTCCACACAAGATCAGGGGCAGGTTGTTCAACCTTGCCCGTCTAAGAGCGAAGTCCAAAGTACGGAAAGTCCTCATCAGAGAACTCCTCTTTGCTGACGATGCTGCTTTAACATCTCACACTGAAGAATGCCTGCAGAGTCTCATCGACAGGTTTGCGTCTGCCTGCAATGAATTTGGCCTAACCATCAGCCTCAAGAAAACGAACATCATGGGGCAGGATGTCAGAAATGCTCCATCCATCAATATTGGCGACCACGCTCTGGAAGTGGTTCAAGAGTTCACCTACCTAGGCTCAACTATCACCAGTAACCTGTCTCTAGATGCAGAAATCAACAAGCGCATGGGTAAGGCTTCCACTGCTATGTCCAGACTGGCCAAGAGAGTGTGGGAAAATGGCGCACTGACACGGAACACAAAAGTCCAAGTGTATCAGGCCTGTGTCCTCAGTACCTTGCTCTACGGCAGCGAGGCCTGGACAACGTATGCCAGCCAAGAGCGACGTCTCAATTCATTCCATCTTCGCTGCCTTCGGAGAATACTTGGCATCAGGTGGCAGGACTATATCTCCAACACAGAAGTCCTTGAAGCGGCCAACACCCCCAGCTTATACACACTACTGAGTCAGCGGCGCTTGAGATGGCTTGGCCATGTGAGCCGCATGGAAGATGGCAGGATCCCCAAAGACACATTGTACAGCGAGCTCGCCACTGGTATCAGACCCACCGGCCGTCCATGTCTCCGTTATAAAGACGTCTGCAAACGCGACATGAAATCGTGTGACATTGATCACAAGTCGTGGGAGTCAGTTGCCAGCATTCGCCAGAGCTGGCGGGCAGCCATAAAGACAGGGCTAAATTGTGGCGAGTCGAAGAGACTTAGTAGTTGGCAGGAAAAAAGACAGAGGCGCAAGGGGAGAGCCAACTGTGCAACAGCCCCAACAAACAAATTTCTCTGCAGCACCTGTGGAAGAGCCTGTCACTCCAGAATTGGCCTTTATAGCCACTCCAGGCGCTGCTTCACAAACCACTGACCACCTCCAGGCGCGTATCCATTGTCTCTCGAGATAAGGAGGCCCAAAAGAAAAGAAAGAAAGTGTGGATTGTAAAATCTGTCTGTGTGTGTCTGTGTGTCTCTGTGTGTCCCTTTATGTATGTGTCTGTGTGTGTCTGGACGTGTGTGTGTGAGAGAGAGAGAATATCAGGGTCACCTCGCTCCATCTCTATCTCTCCTTCTCTCTCTGTTTCTCCTTCTCTCTCTATCTCTCCCTCTCTCAATCCACCTCTCTCATAGAAACATAGAAAATAGGATCAGGAGAAGGCCATTCGGCCCTTTGGGACTGCTCCGTCATTCAATAAAGATCATGACCGATATATCACATGACTGCCTTCTGCGGTAGAGAATTCCACAGGTTCACCACCCTCTACCCCATCCATCTCTCCCCCTCTATCTCCGTCTCCACCCTCTATCTCCCTCTCCCCCTCTATCTCCCTCTCCCCCTCTATCTCCCGCTCTCTCTCCCTCTCCGCTCCCTCTCCCCCCATCTCCGTCTCCCCCCTCTATCTCCCTCTGCCCCTCTATCTCCCTCTCCCCCGCTCACACATCCCCTCGATCTCACTCTTCCCCTCTCTCACTCTCCCCCTCTATCTGTCTCTCCCCCTCTATCTGTCTCTCCCCCTCTATCTCACTCTCCCCCTCTATCTCACTCTCTCCCTCTATCTCACTCTCTCCCTCTATCTGTCTCTCCCCCCTCCATCTCACACACCCCCTCTATTTCCCTCTCCCGCTCTCTCCCTCTCCCCCCCCTATCTCCCTCTCCTGCTCTCTCTCCCCCCCCTATCTCCGTCTCCCCCCTCTATCTCCCTCTGCCCCTCTATCTCCCTCTGCCCCTCTCACACATCCCCTCGATCTCACACATCCCCTCGATCTCACTCTTCCCCTCTCTCACTCTTCCCCTCTCTCACTCTTCCCCTCTCTCACTCTCCCCCTCTATCTGTCTCTCCCCCTCTATGTCACTCTCTCCCTCTATCTCACTCTCTCCCTCTATCTCACTCTCTCCCTCTATCTGTCTCTCCCCCCCTCTATCTCACACACCCCCTCTATCTCACACACCCCCTCTATCTCACACACCCCCTCTATCTCACTCTTCCCCTCTATCTCACTCTTCCCCTCTGTCTCACACACCCCCTCTGTCTCACACACCCCCTCTATCTCACACACCCCCTCTATCTCACACACCCCCTCTATCTCACACACCCCCTCTATCTCACTCTCCCCCCTCTATCTCACTCTCCCCCTCTATCTCATTCTCCCCCCTCTATCTCACTCTCCCCCCTCTATCTCACTCTCTCCCCTCTATCTCACTCTCCCCCCTCTATCTGTCTCACCCCTCTATCTCCCTCTCCCCCTCACACTCCCTCTCTCTCTCTCTCTCCCTCTCTCTCTCTCTCCCCCCCTCTCTCTCTCTCCACGTCTATCTCTCTCCCCCCTCCATCTCTCTCTACCCCCCTCGATCTCTCTATACCCCCTCTATCTCTCTATACCCCCTCTATCTCTCTTTACCCCCTCTATCTCTCTCGCCATCTCTCTCTCACGTTGTCTTTCGCTATCATTGTCTCTGTCTCTCTCTCTCTTTCACTGCCGCTCTCTCTCTCTCTGTTTCTCTCTCTGTGTCTCTATCTCTCTCTCCCCCCTCTAACTCTCTCTCCCCCCTCTATCTCTCTCTCCCCATCTCTCTCTCTCGTTGTCTTTCGCTGTCATTGTCTCTGTCTCTCTCTCTCTCTCACTGCCGCTCCCTCTCTCTCTGTTTCTCTCTCTGTGTCTCTATCTCTCTCTTTCTGTCTGTCTCTCTCTCTTTCTGTCTGTCTGTCTCTCTCTCTGTTACTCTCTCTCTCTCTGTGCCTCTGTCCATGACTCTACTGTGTCTCTCTCACACACTCTCTGCCTTTCCCTCACTCTGTATCTCTGTCTCTCTCACTGTCCCTCCATCTGTCTTTCCCTCTCTGTCACTCCCTCTCTCCTTCTCTCTGTCTCTCCCTCTCTCTCCTTCTCTCTCTCTGTCCCTCCATCTATCATTCCCTCCCTGTCACCGTCTCTCTCTAATTCTATCTCTCTCTCTCCCTCTCTTTCTCTGCCTCTGCCCATAACTCTGTCTGTGTCTCTATGACACCATCTCTCCCTTCATCCCTCGCTCCCAGGATAGCAATGGTTTCAAACATTTTTCCTCCTTTCTTTATCCCTCCCTCTCTGTCCCACTCTCTCCTTCTTTCTCTGTCTCCCTCTGTCCCTCCATCTGTCATTCCCTCTCTGTCATTCCCTCTCTCTCCTTCTATCTCTGTCTCTCCATCTGTCTTTCCCTCTCTCTCCGATCTCTCTCTGCCTCTCCATCTGTCTTTCCCTCCCTGTCACTCGCTCTCTCTCCGTCCATCTCTGTCTCTCTGTCTCTCCATCTGTCTTTCCCTCTCTCTCCGATCTCTCTCTGTCCCTCCATCTGTATTCATCCCCCCCCCCACCATCACTCCCCCTCTCTCCTTCTATCCCTGTCTCTGCCTCTCTCGCTGTCTCTCTCTCTCTGTCCCTCCATTTGTCTTTCCCTCTCTGTCACACCCTCTCTCTCCTTCTATCTCTGTCTCTCTCTCTCTCTATCCCTCCATTTGTCTTTCCCTCTCTGTCTCTCCCTCTCTCTCCTTCTATCTCCGTCTCTCTCTCTCTGTCTTTCCATCTGTCTTTCCCTCCCTGTCCCTCCCTCTCTCTCCTCCATCTCTGTCTCTCTCTCTGTTCCTCCATCTGTCTTTCCCTCTCTGTCTCTCCCTCTCTCTCCATCTTTCTCTGTCTCTCCCTCTCTCTGTCTTTCCATCTTTCTTTCCCTCCTTGTCACTCCCTCTCTCTCCTTCCGTCTCTGCTTCTCTCTCTCTCTGTCTCTCCAACTGCCTTTGCCTCTGTTTCTCCCCCACTCTCTCCTTCTCTCTCCGTCTCTCTCTCTGTTCCTCCATTTGTCTTTCCCTCTCTGTCTCTGAGGACAAATTTGGAGAGAGAGAGAGGTTGTTGAGGTGGATGAAAAGGATAATGTAAGATATATTAATTTGATGTAATCCTTCACTGCTGTGTACACAAACATATAAGAGATAGATATGGAGATAAAAAAACATTGGGAGATGGGGAAATGCAGATGAAGTTGCGGCCCAGGCAGGTACGTTTGATGATCCAGAAGGAACAGCCTCCATGTTAAACAACCAGCAAGCTATTCCACTGTGGGAGCCCTCGCACCCTCATGATATTGGTTGTGCAAATTTCTTGCTGGCTTATTGGTTAATTTTTAAATCTGTGATTGATAGATTCTTGTTAACCAAAGGTATTAAGAGATAAGGGGCAAAGGCAGGATATATGGTGTAAGTTACATCACAGATCAGCCAAGATCTCATTTGATGCCGGAACAGAGTTGTGTGGTTGAATTGCATCTTCCTCTTCCAGTATCCCCTGTGAAGTATCCTTCTATATCTTTTAGTCACCCTGTCAGTCCATGTCTCTCTGTTTCTCTCTTTCTGTCTCTCTCTCTGTCTCTATCAGACAGTGTAGAGTGAGATTCACTCTGTATCCACCCCATGATGTTCCTGCCCTGGGAGTGTGTGATGGGACAGTGTAGAGGGAAATTTACTCTGTGTCAAACCCAACATTGTGCTTGGCTTGGGAATATTTAATGGGACAGTGTAGCTGGAGATTTACTCTGTATCCCTGGAATTTTGAAGGCTCAGGTGTGATTTGATGATTGTTTTCAAGATAATAAGGGAAACTGATAGGGTGGACAGAGAGTAACAATTCCCACTGGCTGCAGAGTCTAGAACATGGGGGCATAGTCTAAAAATATAAACCTCGTCTAAAAACCTTTCAGGAGTGAAATGAAGAAACACTTCAACACACCAGGTGTGGTATCAGTTTGAAACTCTCTTCCACAATCAGCAATTGATGCTGAGACACTTGTTAATTTTTAAATCTGAGTTTGATAGATTTTTGTTAACCAAAGGTATTAAGGGGCAAAGATAGGTACATGGAGTTAGATCACACATCAGCCATGAGCTCATTGAATGACAGAACAGGGTTGAGGGGCCAAATGGCCTCCTCCTCTTCCTCTGTCCCATGACAAATATCCTGCGATCACTCTCTGTGTCTTGGTCTCTGTCTCCCTCTTTGTCTCTCTTTCTGTCTGTCTGTCTGTCTGTCTCTCTCTCCTCTCATCTGTGGAAATCCACACACATCAGTCAGCCATTTTAGGTTCATTTTCAGTGGCCATTTTATGTTACCACAACACTGGGACATTTATCGCTGTCTATCCCAAACCATCTCTCTTTGTAGTCTATTTGTGTTCTCCTCACAGCTTATTGTCCCACCTAACCTAGTATCTCTCTCCTTTGCTCCGTCTCACTCACGCACTCTCCCCCCTCTCTCTCCCCCCCATTTCTCTCTCCCCCCATTTCTCTCTCCCCCCCCCACCCCCTGCAATCTCTCTTTAAGTGTCCTGTTATCACATCCTTTATTATAGATTCGAGCATTTCCCCTATGACTGATGTTAGACGAACAGGTCTTTAGTTCCCCATTTTCTCTCTCCTTCCTTTTGTAAAGAGTGGAGTTACATTTGCTACCTTCTAATCTGCCTCTCTCACTCTGCCTCTCTCACACTGCCTCTGTCCCTCGCTATCTGTCTTATCCCCCTCTCTCTCTCGCTATCTCTCCCTCTCTGTCTTTTTCTCTCTCTCGCTCTATCTCTCCCTCTCTCTCTCTACCTCTGTCCATGTCTCCATTTGTGCCTCCCTCACACCATCTCTCCCTCTCTCTCTGTCTCTCTCTAGCTCTCTGTCTGCCTCTCTATGTCTGCCTCTCTGTGTCTCCTTCTCTCTCTGTGCCTCTCTCACTCTCTATCTGTCTCTCCCCCAGCTCTCTCTCTCTGTCTCTCCCTCTCTCTCTTTCTCAACCTCTGTCCATGTCTCAATTTGTGCCTCCCTCACACCATCGCTCCCTCTCTCTGTCTCTCTCTCTGCCTCTCTCTCTCTCCCTTTCTCCCTCTCGCTGCCTCTGTCCACGTCTCAGTTTGTGTCTCCCCCACACCATCCCTCCCTCTCTCCCTCCCTCTCTCCCTCCCTCTCTCCCTCCCTCTCTCCCTCCCTCTCTCTCTCCCTCTCTCCCTCTCTTTCTCCCTCTCTGTCTCTGTCTCAGAGTTACAGCTCAGATGATTAACCTCTTTATCCATGTGTTATGAACACGGGACTTTGTCTCTCTCCCATTTTCTAGGATGTTGCCAGGACTGGAGAATTGTAGCTATGAGGATAGGCAGGGGTTGTTGTCCTTGGAACAGAGAAGGCTGAGGGGAGATCTGATTGAAATGTACAAAATGTTGAGGGTCCTGGATGGAGTGGAGGTGAAGGGCAGAGAAACATAGCAGAAAGGTCAGTGACGAGGGGGCATAGATTTAAAGTGATTGGTAGAAAAATTAGAGGGGAGTTGAGGAAAATCTTTTTCACCCAGAGGGTCGCGATGGTCTGGAACTCACTGCCTGAAAGGGTAGTTGAGGCAGAGACCCTCAACTCATTCAGAAGGAGTCTGGATAGGCACCTCAAGAGCGCTAAGCTGCAGAGCTCAGACCAAATGCTGGAAGGTGGGATGAGAATAGGTTGATCGTTTTTCGGCTGGCACAGAGAGAATGGGCCAAGTGGCCGCATTCTGTGCCTTAAAATTTCTATGTTGCCCTCGCCAACTCTATTTTTCCCTCTGTTACTCTCTGAATTCCAGTCTCTCCCTCTCTGTTACTCTCTGAATCCCAGTCTCTCCCTCTCTGTTACCCTCTGAATTCCAGTCTCTCCCTCTCTGTTACCCTCTGAATCCCAGTCTCTCCCTCTCTGTTACCCTGTGAATCCCAGTCTCTCCCTCTCTGTTACCCTCTGAATTCCAGTCTCTCCCTCTCTGTTACCCTCTGAATTCCAGTCTCTCCCTCTCTGTTACCCTCTGAATTCCAGTCTCTCCCTCTCTGTTACCCTCTGAATTCCAGTCTCTCCCTCTCTGTTACCCTCTGAATTCCAGTCTCTCCCTCTCTGTTACTCTCTGAATCCCAGTCTCTCCCTCTCTGTTACTCTCTGAATTCCAGTCTCTCCCTCTCTGTTACTCTCTGAATTCCAGTCTCTCCCTCTCTGTTACCCTCTGAATTCCAGTCTCTCCCTCTCTGTTACCCTCTGAATTCCAGTCTCTCCCTCTCTGTTACCCTCTGAATTCCAGTCTCTCCCTCTCTGTTACCCTCTGAATCCCAGTCTCTCCCTCTCTGTTACTCTCTGAATCCCAGTCTCTCCCTCTCCGTTACTCTCTGAATTCCAGTCTCTCCCTCTCTGTTATTCTCTGAATCCCAGTCTCTCCCTCTCTCTTACCCTCTGAGTCCCAGTCTCTCCCTCTCTGTTACCCTCTGAATCCCAGTCTCTCCCTCTCTCTTACCCTCTGAATTCCAGTCTCTCCCTCTCTGTTACCCTCTGAATTCCAGTCTCTCCCTCTCTGTTACCCTCTGAATCCCAGTCTCTCCCTCTCTGTTACTCTCTGAATCCCAGTCTCTCCCTCTCCGTTACTCTCTGAATTCCAGTCTCTCCCTCTCTGTTACTCTCTGAATCCCAGTCTCTCCCTCTCTCTTACCCTCTGAGTCCCAGTCTCTCCCTCTCTGTTACCCTCTGAATCCCAGTCTCTCCCTCTCTCTTACCCTCTGAATCCCAGTCTCTCCCTCTCCGTTACTCTCTGAATCCCAGTCTCTCCCTCTCCGTTACTCTCTGAATTCCAGTCTCTCCCTCTCTGTTACTCTCTGAATCCCAGTCTCTCCCTCTCTCTTACTCTCTGAGTCCCAGTCTCTCCCTCTCTGTTACCCTCTGAATCCCAGTCTCTCCCTCTCTCTTACCCTCTGAATCCCAGTCTCTCCCTCTCCGTTACTCTCTGAATCCCAGTCTCTCCCTCTCCGTTACCCTCTGAATCCCAGTCTCTCCCTCTCTGTTACCCTCTGAATCCCAGTCTCTCCCTCTCTCTTACCCTCTGAATCCCAGTCTCTCCCTCTCCATTACCCTCTGAATCCCAGTCTCTCCCTCTCTGTTACCCTCTGAATCCCAGACACTCCCTCTCTGTTACCCTGTGAATCCCAGTCTCTCCCTCTCTGTTACCCTCTGAATCCCAGTCTCTCCCTCCCCGTTACCCTCTGAGTCCCAGTCTCTCCCTCTCTGTTACCCTCTGAATCCCAGACACTCCCTCTCTGTTACCCTGTGAATCCCAGTCTCTCCCTCTCTGTTACCCTCTGAATCCCAGTCTCTCCCTCCCCGTTACCCTCTGAGTCCCAGTCTCTCCCTCTCTGTTACCCTCTGAATCCCAGTCTCTCCCTCTCTCTTACCCTCTGAGTCCCAGTCTCTCCCTCTCTGTTACCGTCTGAATCCCAGTCTCTCCCTCTCTGTTACCCTCTGAATCCCAGTCTCTCCCTCTCTGTTACTCTCTGAATCCCAGTCTCTCCCTGTCTGTTACCCTGTGAATCCCAGTCTCTCCCTCTCCGTTACCCTCTGAGTCCCAGTCTCTCCCTCTCTGTTACCGTCTGAATCCCAGTCTCTCCCTCTCCGTTACCCTCTGAATCCAGTCTCTCCCTCTCTGTTACCCTCTGAGTCCCAGTCTCTCCCTCTCCGTTACCCTCTGAATCCCAGTCTCTCCCTCTCTGTTACCCTCTGAATCCCAGTCTCTCCCTCTCCGTTACCCTCTGAATCCCAGTCTCTCCCTCTCCGTTACCCTCTGAATCCCAGTCTCTCCCTCTCTGTTACCTGACCAGAGCTTTATAAATGTTCAGCGCACCCTCTCGGCTTTTGTACTCACTGTATACAGTGTAAATTGTGGTATTCCCCAGGGGTTTTTATTAGGACCACTGATCTTATTGATATATGAATGACTTAGACTTGGGTTTACAGGGAATAACTTCAACATTGTGCCATTTGCAATGTAATAAACAGTGAAGGGAATAGGAGTAGACTTCAGGAGGATAGAGGCAGTCTGGTGAAATGGTCAGACACATAGCAGGTTAACTTCAATGCTGAGAAATGTAAAATGATGCATTTTGGAAGGAAGGCTGAGGAGAAGCGATATAAACTAAATGGTACAATGTTAAAATGGGTGCAGGGACAGAGAGAACTGGGATTTCATTTGTGTCACTTTTTACATCTAAAAGATTCAATTTGGGGCTTGGAATCTGTGAGTTGAATTTAGCTTCATCCTGAAAAGTGTTAGCAAACATGTTGGGAAATGTGTCAAAAGCTGTTTCCATTCAGACATTCCTGCATTGTGGAAGTGTGAGCTGTCTTTGCAGAGACAGGAAATAGAGTTGTTTGAATGGACCTGCAGGTTTTAGTTGATGCAATAAGGTGAGAATTTGAATTGTGTCCCTTGCAGATACACAGAATTGAAGGTATTTACACAACACCACATGAAGTAGTTTACCAATGTCTGACAAACTTCAAAGACTTCAAACACATGGAAGAAGAGGCGAAGGGAACAATATACAAAACCTGAGACCGTCAGACATCAGCAGTAGGAAAATGAATCTCTTTTTATGGGTTTTAATTTGAAGGCCTGAGCTGATGATTGAAAAAGCAGGAGTTCAAATCCCACACAGGGCTGTTGTGAATTTGAATTCTATTTTTTCTTTCAAAAAACATAAATCTGGAGTTAAAAAGCCTCTAGGTTGGAATGATTCACTCCTGTCTACTAGTGCAAAGCCCGTGTGTGTCTCAGTTTTGCTGTATTTATTAATGATTTAAGATGATGTGGTAGAATGCAACATACCCAAGTTTACCAATGACACAAAAATAGGCAGCATTGGAAGCAGTGTAGCTGGAAGCATCAAATTACAAAGAGATATTAATATCTTAAATAAATGGGCAAAACTGTGGTAGTTAGATTTCAATGTCAGCAAAAAAAGACTAGAGTACTTTATAAATGGTGTAAAGCTAGAAATACTGGAGGTTCAAAGAGACTTTGGGGGGTCCATGTCCATTTGAGTGCAGTGTAGATTTACCAGAATGATAACTGGACTCCAAGGGTTAAATTACGAGGTGATATTACACAAACTAGGGATTTATTGCCTGGAATTTAGGAGGATCAAGGTGATTTGTTCAAAGATGTTGAGATATTAAGGGGAACTGATGGGGTAGTTTGGGAGAAACTATTTCAGCAACTTGGGAACATAGGAACAGGAGTAGGCCATTCAGCCCATCGAGCCTGCTCTGCCATTCAATACGATCATGGCTGATCATCCACTTCAATGCCTTTTTCCCAGACTGAGTTTCCACAGCCCACTGGAGTAGAGAATTCCAAAGATTCACAACCCTCTGAGCAAAGACATTTCTCCCCATCTCTGACCTCAGTGGCTTCCCCCTGATTTTGAAATTGTGTCCCCTGGTTCTCGACTCCCGAACCAAAGGAGACATCTTACCTGCATCTAACCTGTCTATCCCTTTAAGTATTTAGTATGTTTCAATAAGATCACCTCTCATTTTTCTAAAGTCCAATGAGTTTAGGCCCAACCTGTTCAACCATTCCTCATAAGACAACCTCTTCATCCCAGGAATCAGCCGAGTGAACCTTCTCTGAACTGGTTCAATGCATCCAGGCCTGACCATTTATCCACTTTCAAAGTTGCCAAACACCTTAATATTTCCCTCTCACTCTGTTTATCCCATCCAATATTTCACACTCCTCCTCTTTCACTACAATACCTGCATCGTTCCCCCTCATTTATAAAGAGGGAGACAAAGGACTGGGCAGACACTGGGGATTGTTACTGAGGTTCTGTTGGTCATTTTTACTGACATCAGCGTGGATTGTAACATCTGTCTGTGTGTCTGTGTGTGTGTGTCTGTGTGTGTGTGTGTGTGTCTGTCTGTGTGTGTGTCTGTCCCTTTATGTATGTGTCTGTGTGTGTCTGGATGTGTGTGTGTGAGAGAGAGAGAATATCAGGGTCACCTCGCTCCATCTCTATCTCTCCTTCTCTCTCTGTTTCTTCTTCTCTCTCCCTCTGTCAATCCGCCTCTCTCATAGAAACATAGAAAATAGGAGCAGGAGCAGGCCATTCGGCCCTTTGGGCCTGCTCCGTCATTCAATAAAGATCATGACCGATGGTCTAATTCAGTACCCTGTTCCCACTTTCTCCCCATACCCCTTGATCCCTTTGACATTAAGAAATATATCTCTCTCCTCCATGAATATATTTAATGACTTGGCCTCCACTGCCTTCTGCGGTAGAGAATTCCACAGGTTCACCACCCTCTACCCCATCCATCTCTCCCCCTCTATCTCCCTCTCCCCCTCTATCTCACTCTCCCCATCGATCTGTCTCTCGCCCTCTATCTCACTCTCTCCCTCTCCCCCCCTCTCTCTCCCTCTCCCCCTCTATCTCTCTCTGCCCCTCTATCTCCCTCTGCCCCTCTATCTCCCTCTGCCCCTCTATCTCCCTCTCCCCCTCTATCTGTCTGTCTCCCCCTCTATCTGTCTGTCTCCCCCTCTGTCTGTCTGTCTCCCCCTCTGTCTGTCTCCCCCTCTATCTATCTGTCTCTCTCCCTCTATCTGTCTCTCTCCCTCTATCTGTCTCTCCCCCCTCTATCTCCCTCTCCCCCTCCTCCTGACACTCCCTCTCTCTCCTTCTATCTCTGTCTCTGCCACTCTCTCTGTCTCTCTCTCTGTCCCTCCTTCTGTCTTTCCCTCTCTGTCTCTATGTCTTTCTCCTTCTATCTCTCTCTCTTAATTTCTCTCTCTCTGCCCCTCCATCTGCCTTTTCCTCTCTGTCTCTCCCTCTCTCTCCTTCTATCTGTGTGTATCTCTCTCTCTGTCTCTCCATCTGTCTTTCCCTTTCGGTCCCTCCCTCTCTCTCCTTCTCTCTCTGTCTCTGCCTCTCTCTCTGTCTCTCCCTCTCTCTCCTTCTCTCTCTGTCTCTCCATCTGTCGTTCCCTTTCTGTCTCTCCCTCTCTCTCTCTCTGTCTTTCCATCTGTCTTTCCCTCCTTGTCACTCCCTCTCTCGCCGTACATCTCTGCTTCTCTCTCTCTCTGTCTCTCCAACTGCCTTTGCCTCTGTTTCTCTCCCACTCCCTCCTTCTCACTCTGTCACTCCCTCTCTCTCCTTCTATTGCTGTCTATCTCGCTATCCCTCTATCCCTCCATCTGTCTTTCCCTCCCTGTCTCACCATCTCTCTCCTTCCATCTCTGTCTCTCTCTCTTTCCATCTGTCTTTCCCTCCTTGTCACTCCCTCTCTCTCCTTCTATCTCTCTCTCTCGTTCTATCCCTCCATCTATCCTTCCCTCCCTGTCACTCCATCTCTCTCCTTCTCTCTTTGTCTCTCTCTCTATCCCTCCATCTGTCCTTCCCTCCCTGTCACTTCCTCTCTCGCCTTCTATCTCTGTCTCTGCGTCTCACTCTGTCTCGCTCTCTCTGTCTCTCCAACAGCCTTTCCCTTTCTGTCTCTCCCTCTCTCTCCTTCTCTCCCTGTCTCTGCCTCCCTCTCTGTCTCTCCCTCTCTGTCCTTCTATCTCTGTCTCTGTCGCTCTATCCCTCCATCTATCCGACCCTCCCTGTCACTCCCTGTCAGTCCATCTCTCTCCTTCTCTCTCTGTCCCTCACTCTGTCCCTCCATCTGTCCTTCCCTCTCTCTCCTTCTATCTCTGTCTCTCTCTCTCTGTCTCTATGTCTGTCCCTCCATCTGTCCTGCCCTCCCTGTCCTTCTATCTCTGTCTCTCTCTCTCAGTCTCTCTCTCTGTTCCTCCATTTGTCTTTCCCTCTCTGTCTCTGTCCTTCTATCTGCTTCACTCTGTCTCTCTCTCTCTGTCTCTCCATCAGTTTTTCCCTGTCTGTTTCTCCATTTCTCTCCTTCTATCTCTGTCTCTCTGTCTGTCCCTCCATCTGTCCTGCCCTCCCTGTCCTTCTAGCTCTGTCTCTCTCTCTCTGTCTCTCTCTCTGTTCCTCCATTTGTCTTTCCCCCTCTGTCTCTGTCCTTCTATCTGCTTCACTCTGTCTCTCTCTCTGTCCCTCCATCAGTCTTTCCCTATCTGTTTCTCCATTTCTCTCCTATATCTGTCTCTCTCTCTGTCCCTCCATTTGTCTTTCCATCTCTGTCTCTGTTCTTCTATCTCTGTCTCTGCTTCTCTCTGTCTCTCTCTCTGTCCCTCCATCAGTCTTTCCCTCTCTGTTTCTCCATTTCTCTCCTTCTATCTCTGTCTCTCTCTCTGTCCCTCCATCTGTCTTTCCCTCTCTGTCACTCCCTTTCTCCTACTCTCTGTCTCTCCCTCTCTCTCTGTCTCTCTCTCTGTCCCTCCATCTGTCTTTCCCTCTATCTCTCCCTCTCTCTCCTTCTCTCTCTGTCTCTCACTTTGTCTCTCCATCTGTCTTTCCCTCTCTGTCTCTCCCTTTCTCTCCTTCCATCTCTGCCTCTCTCTCTCTGTCTCTCCATCTGTCTTTCCCTCTCTGCCTCTCCCTCTCTCTCCTTCTATCTCTGTCTCTCTCTCTCGATCCCTCCGTCGGTCCTTCCCTCCCTGTCTCTCCCTCTCTCTCCTTCTATCTCTCTCTTTCTCTCTGTCTCTCCATCTGTCTTTCCCTCCCTGACACACTCTCTCTCTCCTTCTATCTCTGTCTCTCTCTATGTCCCTCCTTCTGTCTTTCCTTCTCTGTCTCTCCCTCTCTCTCCTTCCATCTCTGCCTCTCTCTCTCTGTCTCTCCAACTGCCTTTGCCTCTGTTTCTCTCCCACTCCCTCCTTCTCTCTCTCCCTCTCCCTCTCTCTTTGTCTCTCTGTCACTCCCTCTCTCTCCTTCTATTGCTGTCTATCTCGCTATCCCTCTATCCCTCCATCTGTCCTTCCCTCCCTGTCTCACCATCTCTCTCCTTCCATCTCTGTCTCTCTCTCTTTCCCTCCATCTGTCTTTCCTTCTCTGTCGCTCCCTCTCTCTCCTTCTATTGCTGTCTATCTCTCTATCCCTCTATCCCTCCATCTGTCCTTCCCTCCCGTCTCTCCATCTCTCTCCTTCTATTTCTGTCTCTCTCTCTGTCCCTCCATCTGTCTTTCCCTCTCTGTCACTCCCTCTCTCTCCTTCTATCTCTGTCTCTCTGTCTCTCTGTCTCTCCATCTGTCTTTCCCTCCCTGACACTCCCTCTCTGTCCTTCTATCGCTGTTGCTCTCTCTATCCCTCTCTCCCTCCATCTGTCCTTCCCTCCCTGTCTCTCCATCTCTCTCCTTCTATCTCTGTCTCTCTGTCTCTGTCCCTCCATCTGTCTTTCCCTCCCTGACACTCCCACTCTCTCCTTCTCTCTCTGTCTCTCTCTCTGTCTTTCCATTAGTCTTTCCCTCCTTGTCACTCCCTCTCTCTCCTTCCATTTCTGCTTCTCTCTCTCTCTGTCTCTCCAACTGCCTTTGCCTCTGTTTCTCTCCCACTCCCTCCTTCTCTCTCTGTCTCTCCCTCTCTCTTTGTCTCTCTGTCACTCCCTCTCTCTCCTTCTATTGCTGTCTCTCTCTCTATCCCTCTATCCCTCCATCTGTCCTTCCCTCCCTGTCTCTCCTTCTCTCTCTCTCTTTCTCTCTGTCTCTCCATCTGTCTTTCCCTCCCTATCACTCCCTTTCTCTCCTTCCATCTCTGCCTCTCTCTCTCTGTCTCTCCATCTGTCTTTCCCTCTCTGCCTCTCCCTTTCTCTCCTTCTATCTCTGTCTCTCTCTCTCGATCCCTCCGTCGGTCCTTCCCTCCCTGTCTCTCCCTCTCTCTCCTTCTATCTCTCTCTTTCTCTCTGTCTCTCCATCTGTCTTTCCCTCCCTTTCCCTCCCTCTCTCTCCTCCATTTCTGTCTCTCTCTCTGTTCCTCCATCTGTCTTTCCCTCCTTGTCACTCCCTCTCTCTCCTTCGATCTCTGCTTCTCTCTCTCTGTCTCTCCAACTGCCTTTGCCTCTGTTTCTCTCCCACTCTCTCCTTCTCTCTCCGTCTCTGCCTCTCTCTCTGTGTCTCTGTCACACCCTCTCTCTCCATCTATCTCTGTCTCTCTCTCTATCCCTCTATCCCTCCATCTGTCTTTCCCTCCCTGACACTCCCTCTCTCTTCTACTCTCTCTCTCTCTGTCTCTCTCTCTGTCCATCCATCTGTCTTTCCCTCTCTGTCTCTCCCTCTCTCTCCTTCTGTCTCTGTGTCTCTCTCTGTCCCTCCATCTGTCTTTCCCTCCCTGTCTCTCCCTCTCTCTTCTACTCTCTCTGTCTCTGCCTCTCTCTCTGTCTCTCTCCCTGTCCCTCCATCTGTCTTTCCCTCTCTGTCACTCCCTCTCTCTCCTTCCACCTCTGCCTCTCTCTCTCTCTCTCTCCATCTGTCTTTCCCTCTCTGTCACTCCCTCTCTGTCTTTCTCTCTCTGTTTCTCTCTCTATCCCTCCATCTGTCCTTCCCTCCGTCACTCCATCTCTCTCCTTCTCTCTCTGTCTCTCACTCTGTCCCTCGATCTGTCTTTCCCTCCCTGTCACTCCCTCTCTCTCCTTCTCTCTCTGTCTCACTCTGTCCCTCCATCTGTCTTTTCCTCCCAGACACTCCCTCTCTCTCCTTCTCTCTCTGTCTCTCACTCGCTGTCTTTCCAACTGCCTTTCCCTCTGTGTATCTCCCACTCTCTCCTTTTCTCTCTGTCTCTGCCTCTCTCTGTCTCTATCCCTCCATCTGTCCTTCCCTCCCTGTCACTCCATCTCTCTCCTTCTCTCTCTATCCCTCCATCTGTCCGTCCCTCCCTGTCTCTCCCTCTCTCTCCTTCCATCTCTGCCACTCTCTCTCTCTCTCTCTCCATCTGTCTTTCCCTCTCTGCCTCTCCCTCTCTCTCCTTCTATCACTGTATCTCTCTCTCTCTATCCCTCCATCTGTCTTTCCCTCCCTGTCTCTGCCTCTCTCTCCTTCCATCTCTGTCACTCTCTCTGTTCCTCCATCTGTCTTTCCCTCTCTGTCTCTCCCTCTCTCTCCTATCTCTGTCTCTCTCTCTCTGTCTCAATTTTAAATATTCAGCAAGCTATTCCACTGTGGGAGCCATCACACCCTCATGATACTGTTTGTGGAAATTTCATGCTGGCTTATTGGTTAATTTTTAAACCTGTGATTGATAGAATCTTGTTAACCAAAGGTATTAAGAGATAAGGGGCAAAGGCAGGATATATGGTGTAAGTTTGATCACAGATCAGCCAAGATCTCATTGAATGCAGGAACAGAGTTGTGGGGTTAAAGTGCATCCTCCTCTTCCAATATCCCCTGTTAAATATCCTTCTATCTCTTTTAGTCACCCTGTCAGTCCATGTCTCTCTGTTTCTCTCTTTCTGTCTCTCTCTCTCTGTCTCTATCAGACAGTGTAGAGTGAGATTCACTCTGTATCCACCCCATGATGTTCCTGCCCTGGGAGTGTGTGATGTGACAGTGTAGAGGGAAATTTACTCTGTCAAACTCAACATTGTGCTTGGCTTGGGAATATTTAATGGGACAGTGTAGCTGGAGATTTACTCTGTATCCCTGGAATTTAGAAGGTTATGGGGTGATTTGATGAAAGTTTATAAAATAATAAGGGAAACTGATAGGGTGGACTGAGAGTAAATATTCCCACTGGCTGCGGAGTCAGGAATTTGGGGCATAGTCTGAAAATATAAAGAGTGGCCACTTTGACTTCATCCCATCGTGTCGTATGTACATTCTCACATATAGCAGGTATAGCAGCACATATATAACAGGATAGCAGGTATAACTGTAGTCATAGTATTCAGCTGAAAATTGATCAGTTACATTGTTATTTCAGTCCATATTTACAGTACACACGGTACCTTACTGTTGTAATAAAGTCATATAGTGTCTATTCATCCCACTGGGGCAAAATGTCACTGGCTCAACATTCTCACCAAATACTAAAGCATTCCACAATGCAAGACTCTGAAATTCAACACAAGTTTCCTTTTCTGAGTCTCGCTGGTCTGTTCTGATTCTCTGAGGGATTACTGATGCTTATCCTCCACATGAGCAGTCGTCCTAATCCCGTGTGCCTGTCCTGCTCCCAAACCCGGCATCCACTTACATTAAGGCAAGTGATACAGGAGCGTCTCAGTGACTGAGGCAGGTGAGTCTTGAGGCTGAGCCGGGCACAGTGAGTGACCCGGGTTAATCCGACACTCCAGGGAATGTTTAAACTGAACTGTACTCTGTATCTAACCCGTGCTGTACCTTCTCTGAGATTGTTCGATGGGGCAGTGCAGACAAGGAGACTCTGATAGGGTAGACAGAGAGTAACTATTCCCACTGGCTGCGGAGTCAGGAACTTGTGGACCGAGTCTAAAAATCTAAATGTAGTCTCAAAACCTTTCAGGAGTGAAATGAAGAAACACTTCAACACACCAGGTGTGGTATCAGTTTGGAACTCTCTTCCACAATCAGCAATTGATGCTGAGACACTTGTTAATTTTTAAATCTGAGATTGATAGATTCTTGTTAACCAAAGGTATTAAGAGATAAAGGGCAAAGGTGGGATATATGGTGTTAGTTAGATCACAGATCAGCCCTGATCTCACTGAATGCTGGAACAGGGTCGAGGGGTTAAATTGCCTCCTCATCTTCCTATGTCTGATGTTAAATATCCTTCTTTCTCTCTGTCACCCTGTCAGTCTGTTTCTCTCTTTCTGTCTCTCTCTCTGTCTGTTTCAGACAGTGCAGAGGGAGATTCACTCTGTGTCCACCCCATGATGTTCCTGTCCTGGGACTGTTGGATGGGACAGTGTAGAAGGAGCATTACTCTGTATCTAATCCATGCTGTACCTGTCTGGGGAATGTTGATGGGAGAGTGGAAACAGAGAGGTCTGGGACCAGTGTCCTCATGGGGAGGACTTAATGGTGCCTCCTAATTGACCAGTTAGCAATATTGGTGCTGCAGGGATGAAAGGGTCATTGGCTGAGTGGATACGACATTGGCTGAGAGAGTGGACAATGTTTGTTTCAGACTGGAGGGTGGTATACAGTGGAGGTTTATATTAGGACCACTGATCTTTTTGATATGTACTAAAGACTTGGACTTGTGTTTACAGGGCATAACTTCAATGTTTGACAATGTTTGTGACATCTGCAATGTAATAAACCGGGAAGGGACTAGTAGCAGACTTCAGGGTGATAGAGGCAGTCTGGTGAAATGGAACACACAAGAACAAATGAATTAGGAGCAGGAGTAGGCCATTCGGCCCCTCGAGCCTGCTCTGCCATTCAATGGATGATCTGATTGTGAACTCAACTCCACTTTCCTGTCTGTGTCCCATAACCCTTGACTCCCTAATTGATCAAAAATCTATCGAACTCAGCCTTGAATATATTCAATGATCCAGCCTCCACTGCTCTCTGGGGAAGAGAATTCCACAGACTGACCCCCATCTGAGAGAAACACATTTCTCCTCAGCTCAGTTTTAAATGGGACGTCCCTAATTTTTAAACTGTGTCCCCTAGTTCTAGTCTCCCCAACAAGGGGAAACATCCTCTCAGCATCCACCCTGTCCAGTCCCCTCGGGACCTGAGATGTTTCACTCAGATCACCTCTCATTCTTCTAAACTCCAGTGGGTATAGACCCAACCTGTTCAACCTTTCCTCATAAGATAACCCCTTCATCCCAGGAATCAGCCCAGTGAACCTTCTCTGAACTACTTCGAATGCAATTATATAATTTCTTCAGTAAGGAGACCAAAAGTGTCCACAATCCTGCAGACGTCGTCTAACTTATGCCCTGTACAGCTGTAACAACACTTCCCTACTTTGATATTCTATTCACCTTGCAATAAACAACAACATTCCATTTGCCTTCCTAATCACTCGCTGTAGCTACACGGTAACATTTTGTGATTCATGTACCAGGACACCCAGATCCCTCTGTACCGTACAGTTCTGCAGTCTCTCTCCATTTCAATAATATACTGATTTTTATTCTTCCTGCTAAAGTGGACAAGCTCACATTTTCCCACATTGTACTCCATCTGACAATTTTTTGCTCACTCACTTAACCAATGGAAATCTCTTTGCAGACACTTTATGTCCTCTTGACAGCTTACTATCCAACCTATCATTGGACAGACACAGGGCAGGTTAACTTCAATGCTGAGAAATGTGAAGTGATGCATTTTGGAAGGAAGACTGAGTGATATAAACTAAATGGTACAATGTTAGAATGGGTGACAGGACAGAGAGATCTGGGATTTCATCAATGTTACCTGTTCTACCCAAAAGCTCAACTTGGGGCTTGGAATCTGAGAGTTGAATTTAGCTTCATCCTGAAAAGTGTTAGCAAACGTGTTGGGAAATGTGTCAAAAGCTGTTTCCATTCAGACATTCCTTCATTGTGGAAGTGTGAGCTGTCTTTGCAGAGACAGGAAATAGAGTTGTTTGAATGGACCTGCAGGTTTTAGTTGATGCAATAAGGTGAGAATTTGAATTGTGTCCCTTCCAGATACACAGAATTGAAGGTATTTACAGAACACCACATGAAGTAGTTTACCAATGTCTGACAAACTTCAAAGACTTCAAACACATGGAAGAAGAGGAGAAGGGAACAATATACAAAACCTCAGTCAGTAAGAAAACAGCAGCAGGAAAATGAATCTCTTTTTATGGGTTTTAATTTGAAGGCCTGAGCTGATGATTGAAAAAGTAGGAGTTCAAATCCCACGCTGGGCTGTTGTGAATTTGAATTTTGTTTTTTCTAAAAATAAACATAAATCTGGAATTAAAAAACCTCTGGGATGGAATGATTCACTCCTGTCTACTAGTGCAAAGCCCGTGTGTGTCTCAGTTTGCTGTATTTATTAATGATTTAAGATGATGTGGGAGAATGCAACATACCCAAGTTTACCAATGACACAAAAATAGGCAGCATTGTAAGCAGTGTAGCTGGAAGCATCAAATTACAAAGAGATATTAATATCTTAAATAAATGGGCAAAACTGTGGTAGATAGATTTCCATGTCAGTAAAAAAGACTAGAACAGAGTACTTTATAAATGGTGAAAAGATAGAAATACTGGAGGTTGGAAGAGACTTTGAGGGGTCCATGTCCATTTGAGTGCAGTGTAGATTTACCAGAATGATAACTGGACTCCAAGGGTTAAATTACAAGGTGATATTACACAAACTAGGGATTTATTCCCAGGAATTTAGGAGGATCAAGGTGATTTGATCAAAGTTGTTGAGATATTAAGGGGAACTGATGGGGTAGTTTGAGAGAAACTATTTCGGCAGCTTTGGAATATAGGAACAGGAGTAGGCCATTCAGCCCATCGAGCCGGCTCCGCCATTCAAGACGATCATGGCTGATCATCCACTTCAATGTGTTTTTCCCAGACTATCCTCATCCCCTTTATGTCATTGGTATTCAGCAATCTGTCAATCTCTGCTTGAAACATACTCAATGACTGAGCTTCCACAGCCCTCTGGGATAGAGAATTCCTAAGATTCACAACCCTCTGAGTAATGACATTTCTCCTCATCTCTGTCCCAAGTGGCTTCCCCCTTCTTTTGAAATTTTGTCCCCTGGTTCTAGACTCCTCAACCAGGAGAAACATCTTACCTACATCTACCCTGTCTATCTATAACGCTACCCCAGGGTCTCCACAAAGCCTGTCTCCCCGTCCCCTTGCTTCTAAAGTGTCTCAGGGTCTCCTGGCACTTTCTATCTCTCTGCTTCTGTCTCTAGCCCTCACTATCTCTCTGTTCTCTCTCCATTTCTATCTCTCCCTACATCTCTGTTACTCTACCTCTGCTCCTCTCTCTCTGTCTATCACTCTCTTCCACCATGTTGGTTATCATTTGGGGTCGAGTTAAATCACAGACAAAATAAACACTTCACCTGTCTGCCCCGAAATAAATAGCAAAATTTGTGGATATTTTATGTCTGTATTCAGACAATATAGACAGGAGTGTATATAGACAGGAGCTCGAGTCGCTCTGAACAGGCTCCAGAAGCTGGCCGAGCGCGTCTACCCTGAGGCACAGTGTGGCTTTCGTGCAGAGAGATCGACTATTGACATGCTGTTCTCCCTTCGTCAGATACAGGAGAAATGCCGTGAACAACAGATGCCCCTCTACATTGCTTTCATTGATCTCACCAAAGCCTTTGACCTCGTCAGCAGACGTGGTCTCTTCAGACTACTAGAAAAGATCGGATGTCCACCAAAGCTACTAAGTATCATCACCTCATTCCATGACAATATGAAAGGCACAATTCAACATGGTGGCTCCTCATCAGAGCCCTTTCCTATCCTGAGTGGTGTGAAACAGGGCTGTGTTCTCGCACCCACACTTTTTGGGATTTTCTTCTCCCTGCTGCTTTCACATGCGTTCAAATCCTCTGAAGAAGGAATTTTCCTCCACACAAGATCAGGGGGCAGGTTGTTCAACCTTGCCCGTCTAAGAGCGAAGTCCAAAGTACGGAAAGTCCTCATCAGAGAACTCCTCTTTGCTGACGATGCTGCTTTAACATCTCACACTGAAGAATGCCTGCAGAGTCTCATCGACAGGTTTGCGTCTGCCTGCAATGAATTTGGCCTAACCATCAGCCTCAAGAAAACGAACATCATGGGGCAGGATGTCAGAAATGCTCCATCCATCAATATTGGCGACCACGCTCTGGAAGTGGTTCAAGAGTTCACCTACCTAGGCTCAACTATCACCAGTAACCTGTCTCTAGATGCAGAAATCAACAAGCGCATGGGTAAGGCTTCCACTGCTATGTCCAGACTGGCCAAGAGAGTGTGGGAAAATGGCGCACTGACACGGAACACAAAAGTCCGAGTGTATCAGGCCTGTGTCCTCAGTACCTTGCTCTACGGCAGCGAGGCCTGGACAACGTATGCCAGCCAAGAGCGACGTCTCAATTCATTCCATCTTCGCTGCCTTCGGAGAATACTTGGCATCAGGTGGCAGGACTATATCTCCAACACAGAAGTCCTTGAAGCGGCCAACACCCCCAGCTTATACACACTACTGAGTCAGCGGCGCTTGAGATGGCTTGGCCATGTGAGCCGCATGGAAGATGGCAGGATCCCCAAAGACACATTGTACAGCGAGCTCGCCACTGGTATCAGACCCACCGGCCGTCCATGTCTCCGTTATAAAGACGTCTGCAAACGTGACATGAAATCGTGTGACATTGATCACAAGTCGTGGGAGTCAGTTGCCAGCATTCGCCAGAGCTGGCGGGCAGCCATAAAGACAGGGCTAAATTGTGGCGAGTCGAAGAGACTTAGTAGTTGGCAGGAAAAAAGACAGAGGCGCAAGGGGAGAGCCAACTGTGCAACAGCCCCAACAAACAAATTTCTCTGCAGCACCTGTGGAAGAGCCTGTCACTCCAGAATTGGCCTTTATAGCCACTCCAGGCGCTGCTTCACAAACCACTGACCACCTCCAGGCGCGTATCCATTGTCTCTCGAGATAAGGAGGCCCAAAAGAAAAGAAAGAAAGTGTGGATTGTAAAATCTGTCTGTGTGTGTCTGTGTGTCTCTGTGTGTCCCTTTATGTATGTGTCTGTGTGTGTCTGGACGTGTGTGTGTGAGAGAGAGAGAATATCAGGGTCACCTCGCTCCATCTCTATCTCTCCTTCTCTCTCTGTTTCTCCTTCTCTCTCTATCTCTCCCTCTCTCAATCCACCTCTCTCATAGAAACATAGAAAATAGGATCAGGAGCAGGCCATTCGGCCCTTTGGGACTGCTCCGTCATTCAATAAAGATCATGACCGATATATCACATGACTGCCTTCTGCGGTAGAGAATTCCACAGGTTCACCACCCTCTACCCCATCCATCTCTCCCCCTCTATCTCCGTCTCCACCCTCTATCTCCCTCTCCCCCTCTATCTCCCTCTCTCCCTCTATCTCCCGCTCTCTCTCCCTCTCCGCTCCCTCTCCCCCCCTCTATCTCCGTCTCCCCCCTCTATCTCCCTCTGCCCCTCTATCTCCCTCTCCCCCGCTCACACATCCCCTCGATCTCACTCTTCCCCTCTCTCACTCTCCCCCTCTATCTGTCTCTCCCCCTCTATCTCACTCTCCCCCTCTATCTCACTCTCTCCCTCTATCTCACTCTCTCCCTCTATCTGTCTCTCCCCCCTCCATCTCACACACCCCCTCTATTTCCCTCTCCCGCTCTCTCCCTCTCCCCCCCCTATCTCCCTCTCCTGCTCTCTCTCCCCCCCCTATCTCCGTCTCCCCCCTCTATCTCCCTCTGCCCCTCTATCTCCCTCTGCCCCTCTCACACATCCCCTCGATCTCACACATCCCCTCGATCTCACTCTTCCCCTCTCTCACTCTTCCCCTCTCTCACTCTCCCCCTCTATCTGTCTCTCCCCCTCTATGTCACTCTCTCCCTCTATCTCACTCTCTCCCTCTATCTCACTCTCTCCCTCTATCTGACTCTCCCCCCTCTATCTCACACACCCCCTCTATCTCACACACCCCCTCTATCTCACACACCCCCTCTATCTCACTCTTCCCCTCTATCTCACTCTTCCCCTCTATCTCACTCTTCCCCTCTGTCTCACACACCCCCTCTGTCTCACACACCCCCTCTGTCTCACTCTCCCCCTCTATCTCATTCTCCCCCCTCTATCTTACTCTCCCCCCTCTATCTCACTCTCTCCCCTCTATCTCACTCTCCCCCCTCTATCTGTCTCACCCCTCTATCTCCCTCTCCCCCTCACACTCCCTCTCTCTCTCCCTCTCTCTCTCTCCCCCTCTCTCTCTCTCCACGTCTATCTCTCTCCCCCCTCCATCTCTCTCTACCCCCCTCGATCTCTCTATACCCCCTCTATCTCTCTATACCCCCTCTATCTCTCTTTACCCCCTCTATCTCTCTCGCCATCTCTCTCTCACGTTGTCTTTCGCTATCATTGTCTCTGTCTCTCTCTCTCTTTCACTGCCGCTCTCTCTCTGTTTCTCTCTCTGTGTCTCTATCTCTCTCTCCCCCCTCTAACTCTCTCTCCCCCCTCTATCTCTCTCTCCCCATCTCTCTCTCTCGTTGTCTTTCGCTGTCATTGTCTCTGTCTCTCTCTCTCTCTCACTGCCGCTCCCTCTCTCTCTGTTTCTCTCTCTGTGTCTCTATCTCTCTCTTTCTGTCTGTCTCTCTCTCTTTCTGTCTGTCTGTCTCTCTCTCTGTTACTCTCTCTCTCTCTGTGCCTCTGTCCATGACTCTACTGTGTCTCTCTCACACACTCTCTGCCTTTCCCTCACTCTGTATCTCTGTCTCTCTCACTGTCCCTCCATCTGTCTTTCCCTCTCTGTCACTCCCTCTCTCCTTCTCTCTGTCTCTCCCTCTCTCTCCTTCTCTCTCTCTGTCCCTCCATCTATCATTCCCTCCCTGTCACCGTCTCTCTCTAATTCTATCTCTCTCTCTCCCTCTCTTTCTCTGCCTCTGCCCATAACTCTGTCTGTGTCTCTATGACACCATCTCTCCCTTCATCCCTCGCTCCCAGGATAGCAATGGTTTCAAACATTTTTCCTCCTTTCTTTATCCCTCCCTCTCTGTCCCACTCTCTCCTTCTTTCTCTGTCTCCCTCTGTCCCTCCATCTGTCATTCCCTCTCTGTCATTCCCTCTCTCTCCTTCTATCTCTGTCTCTCCATCTGTCTTTCCCTCTCTCTCCGATCTCTCTCTGCCTCTCCATCTGTCTTTCCCTCCCTGTCACTCGCTCTCTCTCCGTCCATCTCTGTCTCTCTGTCTCTCCATCTGTCTTTCCCTCTCTCTCCAATCTCTCTCTGTCCCTCCATCTGTATTCATCCCCCCCCCACCATCACTCCCCCTCTCTCCTTCTATCCCTGTCTCTGCCTCTCTCGCTGTCTCTCTCTCTCTGTCCCTCCATTTGTCTTTCCCTCTCTGTCACACCCTCTCTCTCCTTCTATCTCTGTCTCTCTCTCTCTCTATCCCTCCATTTGTCTTTCCCTCTCTGTCTCTCCCTCTCTCTCCTTCTATCTCCGTCTCTCTCTCTCTGTCTTTCCATCTGTCTTTCCCTCCCTGTCCCTCCCTCTCTCTCCTCCATCTCTGTCTCTCTCTCTGTTCCTCCATCTGTCTTTCCCTCTCTGTCTCTCCCTCTCTCTCCATCTTTCTCTGTCTCTCCCTCTCTCTGTCTTTCCATCTTTCTTTCCCTCCTTGTCACTCCCTCTCTCTCCTTCCGTCTCTGCTTCTCTCTCTCTCTGTCTCTCCAACTGCCTTTGCCTCTGTTTCTCTCCCACTCTCTCCTTCTCTCTCCGTCTCTCTCTCTGTTCCTCCATTTGTCTTTCCCTCTCTGTCTCTGAGGACAAATTTGGAGAGAGAGAGAGGTTGTTGAGGTGGATGAAAAGGATAATGTAAGATATATTAATTTGATGTAATCCTTCACTGCTGTGTACACAAACATATAAGAGATAGATATGGAGATAAAAAAACATTGGGAGATGGGGAAATGTAGATGAAGTTGGGGCCCAGGCAGATACGTTTGATGATCCAGAAGGAACAGCCTCCATGTTAAACAACCAGCAAGCTATTCCACTGTGGGAGCCCTCGCACCCTCATGATATTGGTTGTGCAAATTTCTTGCTGGCTTATTGGTTAATTTTTAAATCTGTCTGTGATTGATAGATTCTTGTTAACCAAAGGTATTAAGAGATAAGGGGCAAAGGCAGGATATATGGTGTAAGTTACATCACAGATCAGCCAAGATCTCATTTGATGCCGGAACAGAGTTGTGTGGTTGAATTGCAACCTCCTCTTCCAGTATCCCCTGTGAAGTATCCTTCTATCTCTTTTAGTCACCCTGTCAGTCCATGTCTCTCTGTTTCTCTTTTTCTCTCTCTCTCTCTCTGTCTCTATCAGACAGTGTAGAGTGAGATTCACTCTGTATCCACCCCATGATGTTCCTGCCCTGGGAGTGTGTGATGGGACAGTGTAGAGGGAAATTTACTCTGTGTCAAACCCAACATTGTGCTTGGCTTGGGAATATTTAATGGGACAGTGTAGCTGGAGATTTACTCTGTATCCCTGGAATTTTGAAGGCTCAGGTGTGATTTGATGATTGTTTTCAAGATAATAAGGGAAACTGATAGGGTGGACAGAGAGTAACAATTCCCACTGGCTGCAGAGTCTAGAACATGGGGGCATAGTCTAAAAATATAAACCTAGTCTAAAAACCTTTCAGGAGTGAAATGAAGAAACACTTCAACACACCAGGTGTGGTATCAGTTTGAAACTCTCTTCCACAATCAGCAATTGATGCTGAGACACTTGTTAATTTTTAAATCTGAGTTTGATAGATTTTTGTTAACCAAAGGTATTAAGGGACAAAGATAGGTACATGGAGTTAGATCACACATCAGCCATGAGCTCATTGAATGACAGAACAGGGTTGAGGGGCCAAATGGCCTCCTCCTCTTCCTCTGTCCCATGACAAATATCCTGCGATCACTCTCTGTGTCTTGGTCTCTGTCTCCCTCTTTGTCTCTCTTTCTGTCTGTCTCTCTCTCTCTCTCCTCTCATCTGTGGAAATCCACACACATCAGTCAGCCATTTTAGGTTCATTTTCAGTGGCCATTTTATGTTACCACAACACTGGGACATTTATCGCTGTCTATCCCAAACCATCTCTCTTTGTAGTCTATTTGTGTTCTCCTCACAGCTTATTGTCCCACCTAACCTAGTATCTCTCTCCTTTGCTCCGTCTCACTCACGCACTCTCCCCCATCTCTCTCCCCCCCATTTCTCTCTCCCCCCATTTCTCTCTCCCCCCACCCCCTGCAATCTCTCTTTAAGTGTCCTGTTATCACATCCTTTATTATAGATTCGAGCATTTTCCCAATGACTGATGTTAGACGAACAGGTCTTTAGTTCCCCATTTTCTCTCTCCTTCCTTTTGTAAATAGTGGGGTTACATTTGCTACCTTCTAATCTGCCTCTCTCACACTGCCTCTGTACCTCGCTATCTGTCTTACCCCCCTCTCTCTCTCGCTATCTCTCCCTCTCTGTCTTTTTCTCTCTCATGCTCTATCGCTCCCTCTCTCTCTCTATCTCTGTCCATGTCTCAATTTGTGCCTCCCTCACACCATCTCTCCCTCTCTCTCTGTCTCTCTCTTGCTCTCTGTCTGCCTCTCTATGTCTGCCGCTCTGTGTCTCCTCTCTCTGTGCCTCTCTCACTCTCTATCTGTCTCTCCCCCAGCTCTCTCTCTCTGTCTCTCCCTCTCTCTCTTTCTCAACCTCTGTCCATGTCTCAATTTGTGCCTCCCTCACACCATCGCTCCCTCTCTCTCTGTCTCTCTCTATCTCACTCTCTGCCTCTCTCTCTTCTGCCTCTCCCTCTCTATCTCTCCCTCTCTCTCTCTCGCTGCCTCTGTCCACGTCTCAGCTTGTGCCTCCCCCACACCATCTCTCCCTCCCTCTCTCCCTCCCTCTCTCCCTCCCTCTCTCCCTCCCTCTCTCCCTCTCTCTCTTTCTCCCTCTCTCCCTCCCTCTCTGTCTCTGTCTCAGAGTTACAGCTCAGATGATTAACCTCTTTATCCATGTGTTATGAACACGGGACTTTGTCTCTCTCCCATTTTCTAGGATGTTGCCAGGACTGGACAATTGTAGCTATGAGGATAGGCAGGGGTTGTTGTCCTTGGAACAGAGAAGGCTGAGGGGAGATCTGATTGAAATGTACAAAATTTTGAGGGTCCTGGATGGAGTGGAGGTGAAGGGCAGAGAACCATAGCAGAAAGGTCAGTGACGAGGGGGCATAGATTTAAAGTGATTGGTAGAAGAATTAGAGGGGAATTGAGGAAAATCTTTTTCACCCAGAGGGTCGCAATGGTCTGGAACTCACTGCCTGAAAGGGTAGTTGAGGCAGAGACCCTCAACTCATTCAGAAGGAGTCTGGATAGGCACCTCAAGTGTGGTAAGCTGCAGAGCTCGGACCAAATGCTGGAAGGTGGGATGAGAATAGGTTGATCGTTTTTCGGCTGGCACAGAGAGAATGGGTGAAGTGGCCGCTTTCTGTACCTTAAAATTTCTATGTTGCCCTCGCCAACTCTATTTTACCCTCTGTTACTCTCTGAATCTCAGTCTCTCCCTCTCTGTTACACTCTGAATTCCAGTCTCCCTCTCTATTACCCTCTGAATCCCAGACTTTCCCTCTCTGTTACCCTCTGAATTCCAGTCTCTCCCTCTCTGTTACCCTCTGAATCCCAGACTTTCCCTCTCTGCTACCCTCTGAATTCCATCTCTCTCCTTCTCTCTCTGTCTCTCACTCTGTCCCTCCATCTGTCTTTCCCTCTCTGTCTCTCCGTCTCTCTCCTTCTATCTCTGTCTCTGCCTTTCTCTCTGTCTTGCTCTCTGTCACTCCATCTGTCTTTCTCTCTGTGTCTCTCCCTCTCTCTCCTACTATTTCTGTCTCTCTCTCTCTGTCTCTCCATCTGTCTTTCCCTCCCTGACTCTCCCTCTCTCTCCGTCTGTCTCTGTCTCTACCTCTCTCTCTGTCCGTCCATCTGTCAAAGAACAAAGAACAGTACAGCACAGGAACAGGCCATTTGGCCCTCCAATCCTGCGCCGATCTTGATGCCTGCCCAAACTAAAACCTTCTGCACTTCCGGGGTCCGTATCCCTCTATTCCCATCCTGTTCATGTATTTGTCAAGATGTCTCTTAAACGTCTCTATTGTACCTGCTTCCACCACCTCACCCGGCAACAACTTCCAGGCACTCACCTCTGTGTAAAAAACTTGCCTCGCACATCCCCTCTAAACTTTGCCCCTCTCACCTTAAACCTCTGTCCCCCAGTAACTGACTCTTCCACCCTGGGAAAAAGCTTCTGACTATCCACTCTGTCCATGCCACTTATAACTTTGTAAACCTCTATCATGTCGCCCCTCCACCTCCGTCGTTCCAGTGAAAACAATCCGGGTTTATCCAACCTCTCCTCATAGCTAATGCCCTCCAGACCAGGCAACATCCTGGTAAACCTCTTCTGTACCCTCTCCAAAGTTTCCATGTCCTTCTGGTAGTGTGGCGACCAGAATTACACGCAATATTCTAAGTGTGGCCTGACTAAAGTTCAGTACAGCTGCAGCATGACCTGCCTATTTTTATACTCTGTGCCCCGGCCGATGAAGGCAAGCATGCCGAATGCCTTCTTGACTACCTTATCCACCTGCGTTGCCACTTTCAGTGACCTGTGGACCTGTACGCCCAGATCTCTCTGCCTGTCAATACTCCGAAGGGTTCTGCCATTTACTGTATACTTCCCACCTGCATTAGACCTTCAGAAATGCATTACCTCACATTTGTCCGAATTAAACTCCATCTGCCATTTCTACGCCCAAGTCTCCAACCGATCTATATCCTGCTGTATCCTCTGACAATCCTCATCACTATCCGCAACTCCACCAACCTTTGTGTCGTCCGCAAACTGACTAATCAGACCAGCTACATTTTCCTCCAAATCATTTATATATCCTACAAACAGCAAAGGTCCCAGCACTGATCCCTGCGGAACACCACTAGTCACATCCCTCCATTCAGAAAAACACCCTTCCACTGCTACCCTCTGTCTTCTATGACTGAGCCAGTTCTGTATCCATCTTGCAGCCAGTTCTGTATCCATTTTGTCTTTCCCTCTCGTGTCACTCCCTCTCTCTCATTCCATCTCTGCCTCTCACTCTGTCTCTCCATCTGTCTTACCCGCCCTGTCACTCGCTCTCTTTCCTTCCATCTCTGCCTCTTTCTCTGTCTCTCCATCTCTATTGCCCTCTCTGTCTCTCCCTCTCTCTCCTTCTAGCTCTGTCTTTCTCTCTCTCTCCATCTGTCTTTCCCTCTCGGTCTATCCCTCTCTGTACTTCTCTCTCTCTCTGTCTCTCACTCTGTCCCTCCATCTGTCTTTCCCTCTCTGCAACACCCTCTCTCTCCTTCTCTCTCTGTCTCTCTCTCTGTCCCTCCATCTGTTTTTCCCTCCATGTCACTATTTCTCTTTCCTTCTATCGCTGTCTCTCTCTCTCCATCTGTCTTTCCCTCCCTGTCACTCCCTCTCTCTCCTTCTATCTCTGTCTCTCTCACTATCCCTCCATCTGTCCTTCCCTCCCTGTCATTCCATTTCTCTCCTTCTCTCTCTGTCTCTCTCTCTCTGTCCCTCAATCTGGCTTTCCCTCCCTGACACTCCCTCTCTCTCCTTCTATCTCTGTCTCTCTCTCTGTCCCTCCATTTGTCTTTCCCTCTCTGTCACTACCACTCTCTCCTTCTATCTTTGTCTTTCTCTCTCTATCCCTCCATCTGTCCTTCCCTCCCTGTCTCTCCATCTCTCTCCTTCCATCTCTGACTCTCTCTCTCTGGCTCACCATCTGTCTTTCCCTCTCTGTCTCTCCATCTCTCTCCTTCTCTCTCTCTGTCTCTCCATCTGTCTCCACCCCCCGTCACTCCCTCTCTCTCCTTCTATCTCTGTCTCTGCCACTCTCTCTGTCTCTCTCTCTGTCTCTCCATCTGTCTTTCCCTCTCTGTCTCTCCGTCTCTCTCCTTCTATCTCTGTCTCTGCCTCTCTCTGTGTCCCTCCATCTGTCCTTCCCTTTCTGTCTCTCCCTCTCTCTCCTTCTATCTCTGTCTCTGCCTCTCTCTCTGTCTCGCTCTCTCTCTCTCTCCAATTGCCTTTCCCTCTCTGTCTCTCCCTCTCTCTCCTTCTCTCCCTGACACTCACTCTCTCTCCTTCTCTCTCTGTCTCTCTCTCTGTCCCTCCAACTGTCTTTCCCTCCCTGTCACTCCCTCTCGGTCCTTCTATCTCTGTCTCTCTCTCTCTGTCTCTCCATCTGGCTTTCCCTCTCTGTCTCTCCCTCTCTCTCCTTCTATCTCTGTCTCTCTCTCTCGCTATCCCTCCATCTGTCCTTCCCTCCCTGTCACTCCATCTCTCTCCCTGTCTCTCTCTCTCTGTCCCTCCATCTGTCTTTCCCTCCCGAACACTCCCTCTCTCTCCTTCCATCTTCCCCTGTCTCTCTCTGTCTCTCCGTCTGTCTTTCCCTCCCCTGTCACTCCCTCTCTCTCCTTCCATCTCTGTCTCTCTGTTCCTCCATCTGTCTTTCCCTATCTCTCCTATCTCTGTCCCTCTCTCTCTGTCTCCATTTTAAATATTCAGCAAGCTATTCCACTGTGGGAGCCATCACACCCTCATGATATTGTTTGTGGAAATTTCATGCTGGCAAAGACAGGATATATGGTGTAAGTTACATCACAGATCAGCCAAGATCACATTGAATGCAGGAACAGAGTTGTGGGGTTAAATTGCATCCTCCTCTTCCAATATCCCCTGTTAAATATCCTTCTTTCTCTGTCAGTCACCCTGTCAGTCCATGTCTCTCTGTTTCACTCTTTCTGTCTCTCTCTGTCTGTCTCTATCGGACAGTGTAGAGTGAGATTCACTCTGTATCCACCCCATGATGTTCCTGCCCTGGGAGTGTGTGATGGGACAGTGTAGAGGGAAATTTACTCTGTGTCAAACCCAACCTTGTGCTTGGCTTGGGAATGTTTAATGGGACAGTGTCGCTGGAGATTTACTGTGTATCCCTGAAATTTTGAAGGCTCAGGTGTGATTTGATGATTGTTTTCAAGGTAATAAGGGCAACTGATAGGGTGGACAGAGAGTAACAATTCCCACTGGCTGCAGAGTCTAGAACATGGGGGCAGAGTCTAAAAATATAAACCTCGTCTAAAAACCTTTCAGGAGTGAAATGAAGAGACACTTCAACACACCAGGTGTGGTATCAGTTTGGAACTCTCTTCCACAAAAAGCAATTGATGCTGAGACACTTGTTAATTTTTAAATCTGAGTTTGATAGATTTTTATGAAACCTCTCTTTTCCTCCCTATCTCTTCTCCCATCTCTGCCTCTCTCTCTCTCTGTCTCTCCATCTGTCTTTCCATCTCTGTCGCTCTCACTCTCTCCTTCTCTCTCTGTCTCTCCCTCCTGCTATCTCTGACACTAGGACAGAGACAGAGGGAGAGAGGGTTAGTTATGAAGGCAGAGAGAGGGCTGTCGAGAGGGACAACGTTGGAGAGAGAGAGATTGTTGAGGTGGATGAAAAGGATAATGTAAGATATATTAATTTGATGTAATCCTTCACTGCTGTGGACACAAACATATAAGAGATAGATATGGAGAGAAAAAAACATTGGGAGAGGGGGAAATGTCGATGATGTTGGGGCCCAGGCAGATACCTTTGATGATCCAGAAGAAATAGCCTCCATTTTAAACATCCAGCAAGATATTCCACTGTGGGAGCCATCACACCCTCATGATATTGTTTGTGGAAATTTCATGCTGGATTATTGGTTAATTTTTAAACCTGTGATTGATAGATTCTTGTTAAGCAAAGATAGTAAGAGATAAGGGGCAAAGGCAGGATATATGGTGCAAGATAGATCACAGATCAGCCCTGATCTCATTGAATGCCGGAACAGGGTTGTGGGGTTAAATTACATCCAATATCCGATGTTAAATATCCTTCTTTCTCTGTCAGTCACCCTGTCAGTCTATGTCTCTCTGTCTAAACTAAATGGTACAATGTTAAAATGGGTGAAGGAACAGAGAATCCTTCCCCATCCAGGAGCTGACAGTCTCTCTCTCTCTCTCTACCCCCTCTCTCACTCCCCCCTTTTTACTCTCTCTCTTTCTCTTTCAATCCTGATCCTGACTTTTCTCGGAATCCTTCTTGGTTGAATAGTACCCTGAAATGTTTCAGTCTCACTGTTACAAGGAACAAGTCACATTTCTGTGGTATTTTCGATATCTTAATGATTCAATTTGGAGCTTGGATTGTGTCAGGTAAATGTGGTTTCTCATTCAGACATTTCTGCATTGTGGAACTGTCAGTTATCTGTGCAGGGACAGGATATCGGGGTGTCTGAATGGAGTTGAAGATTTTGGTTGCTTGAATAGGGTGTGAATTAGATTGTGGATGGTGTCCCTGAAGGTATTTAAGCCGATGACCTGAGAGAATGAAGTGGTTTACCAATGTCTGAATAACATCAAAGTCTTCAGACACATGAAAGAACAAGATTGGAGACAATACACAAAAGCTGAGACAGTCAGGTCACAACAGGAGGAAGGTGAATGTCTTTTACAGTTTGTAATCTGAAAGCCTGAGGTAATGACTGAAAAAGTCGGAGTTCAAATCCCACATTGGGCTCTTGTGAATTTGAATTTCTCTGAAAATAAAAAATAACTCTGGAATAATAAATCCTCCAGGATGAAATGATTCAGTCTCACTGCTCTGACACTGATTTACCTTCAAGTAGCGTTTTCCAGTCCACCTTTTCTAAATCGCCTTCCACCGGCCCAGCTTCATTCCCTAAAACTAAGTGTCAAACTGACCCATCTCTTGTTGACCTTGCTACGTACTGGCCTAAAAAACTTCCCCTGAATATATATTTAGAATTCTGTATCCTTGATACCTTTTACACTAGTCTCAGTTGTCAATGCACTAGTTAGGTCTGCACTAGACCCTGTCTCTGTTTATATTACACATGGACCTGTCTCTGCTATAAAAATGGTTTAAAAGGTGGAGAGCAAACCCTCCAATTTATACACTGGATCCGAAGAAATAGGAGCAGGAGTAGGCCATTCAGCCTCTTGAGCCTGTTCTGTCAGTCAATATGATCATGATTGATCTGATAGTGACTTTAACTCCATTTTCCTGCCTGCCCCCCATAACCCTTGACTCCCTTGTAAATTCATTGACCCAACCTCCACTGCTCTCTGGGGAAGAGAATTCCAAAGCCTAACCAACCTCTGGGAGAAAGAAGTCTTCCTTAGCTCAGTCTTAAATGGCAGACCCTTTATTTTTAAACGGTGCCCCCTAGTTCAAGACTCCTCCACAAGGGAAACATCCTCCCAACATCCGCCCTGTAAAGTCCCCTCAGAATCTTGTATGTTTCAATAAGATCATCTCTCATTCTTCTGAACTCCAATGAGTATAGGCCCAACCTGTTCAACTATTCCTCATAAGATAACCCCTTCATCCCAGGAATCAGCCGAGTGAACCTTCTCTGAACTGATTCCAATGCATCCAGGCCTGACCATTTATTCACTTTCAAAGATGCTAAACACCTTAATATTTCCCTCTCACCCTGTTTCTCCCATCCAATATTTCACACTCCTCCTCTTTAACTACAATGTCTGCATAGTTCCCCCTCTTTTATAAAGACGGACACAGAGAATTCATTAAGAACCGTGCCCACATCTCCCACCTCCATACACACATTCCCTTTTTGGTCCCTAATACTCTATCCTTAGTTATCCTCTTGCTCTTCATGTATTTATAAAACATCTTTGTGCTTTCCTTGATTTTACTTGGTAATATTATTTTCCGGCCATTTCTTTGCTCACCTAATTTGATTTTTAATTTCACCCTTGTAGTTTCTACACTCATCTCGGCTTTCTGTGGGATTGAGCTCTCGGTATCTGACATAAGCTTCCCTTTTGTGCCTTATTCTACCTGGTTTGATTCTTGCTATCGAAGGGACTCTAGATTTGGGAGTCTCACCCTGTTTGTCTTTGTGGGAAAATATTTGTTCTCAACCCTCTCAGGGACTCGAGGGTTCTGCAGAGCAGGCCTGAAAGAGGAGTTGAGTGTTGGGACAGATCAGTCATGATCTTATTGAATGGCAGGGCAGGCTCGAGGGGCTGAATGGCCTACTCCTGCTCCTACTTCTTGTGTTCTTGTGTCCAGTTCAATATCTCCTTTAGTGACTTGGTGCCAAATTGTTATTATTTTTTATTCATTTGTTGGATGTGTTCATTACTGGCGATGCCAGCATTTTATTGCCCATCACCAATTGCCGTTGAACCTTCTTGAACTGCTGCAGTCCATGTGGGGGAGGTACACCCACAGTGCTGTTAGGAAGGGAGATCCAGGATTTTGACCTAGTGACAGTGAAGGAATGGTGATATAGTTCCAAGTCAGGATGGTGTGAGACTGGAATGGAAACTTGCAGGTGGTGGTGTTCCCATATGTGTTTCCTGTTTGTTTGCTCTCTCTCCCCCTCATTATTTCTAGACCTCCCTGTCCTCCTGTCCCTCTCTGTCACGGGAACCTAAGAACAGAAGGAAGTGGGTGCAGGAACAGAGAGACCTGGGGATGTCTGTGCACAAATTGATGGTGGCAGAGCTAGTTGAGAAAGTGGTTAAAAGGCATATGGGATCCTAGGCTTTGTAAATAGAGGCTTAGAGTATAAAAGCAAGGAGGTTATGATGAAGCTTTATAAAACACTGCTTCATCCTCAACTAGTATTGTGTCCAATTCTGGACACCGTGCTTTAGGTAGGATGTGGAGGCATTAGAGAGGATGCAGAAAAGATTCACGAGCAAGGTTCCAGGATGAGGGACTTGAGTTGCGTGGATAGATTGGAGAAGCTGGGGTTGTTCTCTGTGTCTTTCTCTGTCTTCCTCTCTCTATCTCTCCCTCCTGCTAACTCTGACATGAGGAGAGAGACAGAGGGAGAGGGGGTTAGTTATGAAGCGAGTAGAAAAAGACCAACAGATTCAGCAACCATTTCAGTTGGAGAAAAGCCAATAACAATCACAAGCTGATGGAGGGACGGGAAATCATTTACGAAGGGACAGAGTATCTGATCACACCCGGGATGGTGTAATGGATGCCAACAAAGCCCCATTTCAGCCTGCAATATGAAAAGGAGGGAGAGGGAGCTGAGAGGGAATGAGTTAATTTTGACTGAGTGAATGAGGGGGCAATGGCGTCCTGCGGCTCCCACAATGCCCCGCGGGTGGGAACGGCCCCTATCTGCGGTACAGGCCGCGCTGCACTCTGGGAGGATGCTCCGCACATGCGCATCCCCACAGGAGCGTTAACCGCCGCTTTTTTATATTGTCCCCCGGCTCAGACGTTCAACTTTCCTCCATTGAGATCGACAGCTGAAGCCGCTTCTCCTTTTCCTTTCAGCTGCTGTTTGCGGAAATAAGCGGCCGGCGGGTGACGTCGCGCAAACATGGCGGCTGATGACACCTCCCTCCCGCCAGGGCGTCAGTGAGGTCTCATTGGCTGCCTCGCCCCACGTGTCTGGAGGTCAAGGGGTCAAAAGCTGCCTCTCGCCTCCGCGCAGCCGCGGTTTGGGCGACTTGTAACCCCGCCCCTGGGGTGGGGGAGGGGTCAGCACCAGACTCTTAAAGGGACCCTGCACCACCAGAACTGTCCCAAACTCTTAAAGGGACCCAACATGGACAGAAAGAGCAAGAGAGTTGGAGAGCAAGTAATAGGGAGGGAAATAGAAAAGAGAGAGTGATGGGGAGAGAGAGAGAGGAAGAACTGAGCTTGAAAGAATCATAGAGAGATGGAGAGACCGAGAGAAAATAGGTGAGAGGGAGAGAGTGAGAGAGCAAGAGATGGTGAGAAATGGAGGGAGAATCTCCTCAATTGGACAGAGATGGAGAGAGAGTGATAGAGAGATGGAGAGACTGAGAGAAAATAGGTGAGAGGGAGAGAGTGAGAGAGCAAGAGAAATGGAGGGAGAATCTCCTCAATTGGACAGAGATGGAGAGAGAGTGATAGAGAGATGGAGAGACTGAGAGAAAATAGGTGAGAGGGAGAGAGCAAGAGATGGTGAGAAATGGAGGGAGAATCTCCTCAATTGGACAGAGATGGAGAGAGAGTGATGGAGAGACTGAGAGAAAATAGGTGAGAGGGAGAGAGTGAGAGAGCAAGAGATGGTGAGAAATGGAGGGAGAATCTCCTCAATTGGACAGAGATGGAGAGAGAGTGATGGAGAGATGTGAAGAGAGATCCAAGAGAAAGGAAGGTGGAGAGTGAGGGAGAGGTAGAGTTTGAGAGTGAGGAAACAGATAAATGGAAAGATAAAGGTGAGGAGAGAGTAACAGAGCAGAAGGTGGAGAGAGAGAGAGATGGCGAGAGAGTGTGGGAAGGGAAATGAAAAATTAGAGGAAAAGAGCAGACACAGGGTGTACAGAAAGTGTGAAAAATGAATGAGAGATAGAGTGTCCGTCAGAGAGAGAGGGAAAGTCCGGGATATATGTGGGTAGAGAGAGAGGCAGATAGTGTGTGTGTGTGAGAGAGAGAGAGAGAGACATCAGCACACGTTCACAGTAAAGAAAGTCTCGCCATGTCAAACAGTCATTTAATTGGGTACACAACCAGACAAAAGTAACTTTATCCTCGGGAGAATGAGTGGAGTCAGACATATAAAAACAGATTGCAGGTTAATGCCCAGATAAGCTTGATTAAAGATTAAAAGTTGCAGAGAGAAATCACCCAGTAATCCTAGTTGCAACCCATTGGACTCAATACAATGGTCCAAAAATATTATCACTGCCAATCAAACAATTTCATCAGCTCAACAGCAAACAGTGAAATGATCCACAAACTGCAGTGTTCAATGATTCAAGGAAGATTACAGAGCATGAGAGAGAACATAAAGACAGACACAGAGTATTTGTTTAGCTTCTCTGCCATTGTCCTATGATGAGAGGCTGAGTAAATAGGACCTGTATTCTCTGCAGTTTAGAAGAATGAGAGGTGATCTCATTGAAACATATCAGATTCTAAAGGGACTGGATAGGGTGGACACTGAGAGATTATTTCCACTGGTCGGGAAATGAAAGTCTCCCTCATCCCTTCCTAACCAGCTTATCCACCTGTCCTGTCAGCCTCAGGAATCAGTGAACATTCACTCCAAGGTCCTGCTGTTCACAGACACAGAGATAATGTTGGAGACAGTCATGTTGTTAGGTTAGATCAAAAGTGCAAATGACAAATGTTATCATAGTTTGATGTAATCCTGTGTACACAGAGGTACAAGAAATAGGTGTAGAGTGTGAAACACCAGGAGAGAGGGAGGAATATAGATGGAGAGAGGGTAACAGTGAGAAAGGGAGAGATATGCATGGAGAGAGAAGTGGAGAGCTACTCTTACTGGTAATCTCTCTCCATCTCCGTCTTCCCCTCTATCTTACTCACTCAATCAATCACTAGTTCCCCTCTCTGCTACTCTCTCCTTGTTTATTTCTCTCTCTGTACCCTCTTAATCTCAATCTCTCACTGTGTCATACCTTCCAGGATGCTGCACACAGCTTTGCGGGAATGCTGACCGACACTCTCCATCCCGATCTCGTCCTCTTTCTCTCTGGTAATCTCTCCCCATTGCTATCCTTCCCTCTCCCTGTTCTTCCCTCTCTATATCTATCCCTGTCTTTCTCACTGTTACTCTCTCCATCTGGATGGAGGAGGAGAAAGCGAGGCATATATAGAGGCAGCTTTACTCGGTATCTAACCCCACACTGTACCTTCCCTGGGAGTGTTTTATAGAACAGTGAAGACAGAGATTTACTCAATAGCTAACTAATAGCTTGGCAGCATTTGATGGGACAGTGTAGACGGAGCTTTACTCTGTATCCCTGGAATTTAGAAGGGTAAGGGGTGATCTGATCAAAGTTTAAAGTGGTGGATGGGGTACCAATCAGGTGGACTGCTTTGTCCTGGATGGTGTCGAGCCTCTGGAGTGTTGTCGATGTTACACTCATCCAGGCAAGTGGAGAGATACCATCACACACCTGACTTGTGTCTTGTAGGTGGTTGAAAGGCTTTGGGGAGTCAGGGGGTGAGTCACTTGTAGCCACAGTACTGATGTGATTACTTCAGCTCAGTTCCTGGTCAATGTCTCCCTAGGATGTTGATGCTGGGGGATTCAGCAATGGGATAATGCTTTGAATGCCATGGGGAGGTGGTTGGATTCTCTCTTGTTACAGATGGTCATTGCCTGTCTGTGTGTGTTTTTCTGTGCTCTGGGAACAATTTCCTCAATGGGAGGTCAGAATGCTGCCTCATAACTGACTAGTTCACGAAAGGAATGCTGATGGAATGAACGGGACAGGGACAGAGTGGATACAACATTGGCTAAGGGACAGGACACAGAGAGTAGTGGTGAATGGTTGTTTCAGACTGGAGGGCGGTATCTTTGACTGACATAATCTTATACACTTCTATTCAATCTCCCCTCTATCTACTTTCTTCTAAGGAGATCAAACCCAGCTTTTCCAACCTAACCTTGTAGCTAAAATCCCCCATCTCTGAAACCATTCTGGTAAATCTCTGCACCCTCTCAAGGAACCTCACATCCTTCCTAAAGTCTGGTGACCAGAACTGGACACAGTTCTCCAGTTGGGGCCGAAATAGAGCTTTCTCAATGTTCAGCATAACCTCCCTGCTTTTGTACTGACTGTATACAGTGTACATTGTGGGACAGTGGTATTCCCCAGGGGTTTGGATTAGGACCACTGATCTTTTTGATATATATTAATGACTTGGACTTGGGTTTACAGGGCATAACTTCAACATTACACCATCTGCAATGTAATAAACAGAGAAGGGAATAGTAGTAGTAAATCTCTGTCTTCTCTGTTCTATAAAACACTGTCAGGGCAGGTACAGTGTGGGGTTCAGGAGGATAGAGGCAGTCTGGTGAAATGGTCAGACACATGGCAGGTTAACTTCAATGCTGAGAAATGTCAAATGATGCATTTAGGAAGGAAGGCTGAGGAGAAGCGATATAAACTAAATAGCACAATGTTAAGATGGGTGCTGGTTCAGAGAGATCGGGAATCTGGAGAGATCTGCGTCAGTTTTTATATCTGAAAGATTCAATTTGGGGCTTCGAGTCTTGTCAGTTGAATTGAGCTTCATCCTGAAAAGTGTCAGCAAACGTGTTGGGAAATGTGTCAAAAGCTGTTTCCATTCAGACATTCCTGCATTGTGGAAGTGTGAGCTATCTTTGCAGAGACAGGAAATAGAGTTGTTTGAATGGACCTGCAGGTTTTAGTTGATGCAATAAGGTGAGAATTTGAATTGTGTCCCTTCCAGATACACAGAATTGAAGGTATTTACAGAACACCACATGAAGTAGTTTACCAATGTCTGACAAACTTCAAAGACTTCAAACACATGGAAGAAGAGGAGAAGGGAACAATATACAAAACCTCAGTCAGTCAGAAAACAGCAGTAGGAAAATGAATCTCTTTTTATGGGTTTTAATTTGAAGGCCTGAGCTGATGATTGAAAAAGCAGGAGTTCAAATCCCACACAGGGCTGTTGTGAATTTGAATTCTCTTTTTACGAAACAAAAACATAAATCTGGAATTAAAATAGATTGAGGATGGAATGATTCACTCCTGTCTACTAGTGCAAAGCCCATGTGTGTCTCAGTTTTGCTGTATTTATTAATGATTTAAGATGATGTGGTAGAATGCAACATACCCAAGTTTACCAATGACACAAAAATAGGCAGCATTGTAAGCAGTGTAGCTGGAAGCATCAAATTACAAAGAGATATTAATATCTTAAATAAATGGGCAAATCTGTGGTAGTTAGATTTCAATGTCAGCAAAAAAAGACTAGAACAGAGTACTTTATAAATGGTGTAAAGATAGAAATACTGGAGGTTCAAAGAGACTTTGGGGGGTCCGTGTCCATTTGAGTGCAGTGTAGATTTACCAGAATGATAACTGGACTCCAAGGGTTAAATTACGAGGTGATATTACACAAACTAGGGATTTATTGCCTGGAATTTAGGAGGATCAAGGTGATTTGTTCAAAGATGTTGAGATATTAAGGGGAACTGATGGGGTAGTTTGCGAGAAACTATTTCGGCAGCTTTGGAATATATGAACAGGAGTAGGCCATTCAGCCCATCTAGCCTGCTCCGCCATTCAATACTATCATGGCTGATCATCCACTTCAATGTGTTTTTCCCAGACTATCCTCATACCCTTTATGTCATTGGTATTCAGCAATCTGTCAATCTCTGCTTTAAACATACTCAATGACTGAGCTTCCACAGCCCTCTGGGATAGAGAATTCCTAAGATTCACAACCCTCTGAGTAATGACATTTCTCCTCATCTCTGTCCCAAGTGGCTTCCCCCTTATTTTGAAATTGTGTCCCCTGGTTCTCGACTCCCCAACCAGGAGAAACATCTTACCTACATCTACCCTGTCTATCTGTAACGTTACCCCAGGGTCTCCACACAGCCTGTCTCCCCGTCCCCCTGCTTCTAAAGTGTCTCAGGGTCTCCTGGCACTTTCTATCTCTCTGCTTCTGTCTCTATCCCTCACTATCTCTCTGTTCTCTCTCCATTTCTATCTCTCCCTATCTCTCTGTTACTCTACCTCTGTTCCTCTCTCTCTGTCTATCACTCTCTCCCTCCATGTTGGTTATCATTGGGGGTGGAGTTAAATCACAGACAAAATAAACACTTCACCTGTCTGCCCCGAAATAAATAGCAAAATTTGTGGCTATTTTATGTCTGTATTCAGACATGATCACAGTGATGTTGACAGCAAAGTATATTATATGATGGGATGCTGCAAATCGATTTACACTCGTACTGTCGGAAAAACAACTTAAAAAGAATTATTCACAAGTCTAGTCCAACTTAACGACAGATTTGACCCGATAAGGTAATAAATGCCAAAAGTCTGGAGTTTTTTGGAGTACGTTAAGCTTTACTCTGTCTGGCTTTCAGAAATTAAACATTACACATGCACTGCAAGATTCAAGATTATACATAGGTTAGGTTACATAGAATTTTGGAAGGACTAACAAGGCTAGGGAATATCCAATGAATGGTAGGACCATAGGAAGTACAGAGTGTCAGAGGGATCTTGGTGTACTTGTCCATAGATCACTGAAGTCTGCAGCGCAGGTAGACAAGGTGGTTAGGAAGGTATATGGGATACTTGCCTTTATTAGTTGCGGCATAGAATATAAGAACAGGGAGGTTATGATGGAGCTATATAAAACACTGGTTAGGCCACAGCTGGAGTACAGTGTACAGTTCTGGGCACCACACTATAGGAAGGATGTGATTGCATTGGAGAGGATGCAGAGGAGATTGACCAGGATGTTGCCTGGGCTGCAGCATTTCAGCTATGAAGAGAGACTGAAAAGGCTGGAGTTGTTTTCCTCAGAGCAGAGAAGGCTGAGGGGGGACCTGATTGAGGTGTACAAAATTATGAGGGGTATTGATAGGTTAGATAGGAAGAAACTTTTTCCCTTAGCGGAGGGGTCAATAACCAGGGGGCATAGATTGAAGGTAAGGGGCAGGAGGTTTGGAGGGGATTTGAGGAAAAGATTTTTCACCCGGAAGGTTATTGGCTGATTTGATGAAGGTTTACAAAATAATAAGGGAAACTGATAGGGTGGACTGAGAGTAAATATTCCCACTGGCTGCGGAGTCAGGAACTTGGGGCATAGTCTGAAAATATAAAGAGTGGCCACTTTGACTTCATCCCATCGTGTCGTATGTACATTCTCACAAATAGCAGGTATAGCAGCGCATATATAACAGGATAGCAGGTAGAACTGTAGTCATAGTATTCAGCTGAAAATTGATCAGTTACATTGTTATTTCAGTCCATATTTACAGTACACACGGTACCTTACTGTTGTAATCAAGTCATATAGTGTCTATTCATCCCACTGGGGCAAAATGTCACTGGCTCAACATTCTCACCAAATACTAAAGCATTCCACAATGCAAGACTCACAAATTCAACACAAGTTTCCTTTTCTGAGTCTCGCTGGTCTGTTCTGATTCTCTGAGGGATTACTGATGTTTATCCTCCACATGAGCAGTCGTCCTAATCCCGTGTGCCTGTCCTGCTCCCAAACCCGGCATCCACTTACATTAAGGCAAGTGATACAGGAGCGTCTCAGTGACTGAGGCAGGTGAGTCTTGAGGCTGAGCAGGGCACAGTGAGTGACCCGGGTTAATCCGACACTCCAGGGAATGTTTAAACTGAACTGTACTCTGTATCTAACCCGTGCTGTACCTTCTCTGAGATTGTTCGATGGGGCAGTGCAGACGAGGAGAGTTATTCCTTATCCATTTTAAATATAGAGAAGTGAATATCCAAGAGATTGTTTTAAATGTGATGAGGGTTTCTGTCTCTACCATCCGTTAGAGTCATAGAGAGATACAGCACTTATACAGGCCCTTCGGCCCGCCCATTCTGTGCCGGCCATCAACCACCCATTTTATACTAATCCTTTCAGGCAGTGAGTTCCAGACACCCACCAGCCACTGGGTGAAGAAACTATTGATGTATTTCATTCTGTTAAGTTTGATGTCAATGTTTCCCCAGGATGTTGACGCTGGGGGATTCAGCGATGGGATAATGCTTTGAATGCCAAGGGGAGGTGGTTGGATTCTCTCTTGTTGCAGATGGTCATTGCCTGGCACTTGTGTGACGTGAATGTTACTTGTCACTGGTCGGCCCAAACCTGAATGTTGTCCGGGTCTTGGTGCATGTGGCTATGGATTGCTTCATTATCTGAGGCAAATTACTGTGGATGCTGGAAATCTGGAAAGCATCGAGCTGAATCACTAACTCTGTTTCTCTCTCCACAGATGCTGCTTGACCTGCTCAGTATTTAAAGCACTTTCTGCTGGGATCTCAGTTGAAGATGGCTGGGCTGAGGACACTACCCTGATAAACTCCTGCAGTGATGTCCTGGGACTGAGATGATTGACCTCCAACAACCACAACCATCTTCCTTTGTGCTCGGTATGATTCCAACCAGTGGAGAGATTTCCCCCGATTCCCACTGACTTCACTTTTACTCGGGCTCCTCGATGTCACACTCGGTCAAACGCTGCCTTGATGTTAAGGTCAGTCTCTCTTCCCAGTAGCAGACAGGAGTGAATCGTTCCCTTTGACCCGTTGTACACTGAACAAGCTGTGCTTCTTCACAGCCTGATACAGGACTGTACACGGCCGATTAATGTAGCCCATCAAACACTCCCAGAGCAGGTTCAGCACAGCTTAGGAACAGAGTACAGTTCATTCAACATTCTCTCGCTGTCTCTCCCTCCTGCTATCTCTGACATTAGGAGAGAGACAGAGGGAGAGAGGGTTAGATATGAAGGCAGAGAGAGTGCTGTAGAGAGGGACAAATTTGGAGAGAGAGAGATTGTTGAGGTGGATGAAAAGGATAATGTAAGATATATTAATTTGATGTAATCCTTCACTGCTGTGGACATAAACATATTGGAGATAGGTATGGAGAGAAAAAAAACATCGGGAGATGGGGAAATGTAGATGAAGTTGGGGCCCAGGCGGATACTTTTGATGATCCAGAAGGAATAGCCTCCATTTTAAACATCCAGCAAGCTATTCCACTGTGGGAGCCATCACACCCAAACAGACATAGACACACACACACACACACACACAGAAATACCCACACAATGATATTGGTTGTTCAAATTTCATGCTGGCTTATTGGTTAATTTTTAAATCTGTGATTGATAGATTCCTGTTAACCAAAGGTATTAAGAGATATGGGGCAAAGGCTGGATATATGGTGTAAGTTACATCACAGATCAGCCAAGATCTCATTTGATGCCGGAACAGGGCTGTGTGGTTGAATTGCATCTTCCTCTTCCAATATCCCTGTGAAGTATCCTTCTTTCTCTGTCAGTCACCCTGTCAGTCCATGTCTCTCTGTTTCTCTTTTACTGTCTCTCTCTCTCTCTCTGTCTCTATCGGACAGTGTAGAGTGAGATTCACTCTGTATCCACCCCATGATGTTCCTGCCCTGGGAGTGTGTGATGGGACAGCGCAGAGGCAAATTTACTCTGTGTCAAACCCAACATTGTGCTTGGCTTGGGAATATTTAATGGGACAGTGTAGCTGGAGATTTACTCTGTATCCCTGGAATTTTGAAGGCTCAGGTGTGATTTGATGATTGTTTTCAAGATAATAAGGGAAACTGATAGGGTGGACAGAGAGTAACAATTCTCACTGGCTGCAGAGTCTAGAACATGGGGGCATAGTCTAAAAATATAAACCTCGTCTAAAAACCTTTCAGGAGTGAAATGAAGAAACACTTCAACACACCAGGTGTGGTATCAGTTTGAAACTCTCTTCCACAATCAGCAATTGATGCTGAGACACTTGTTAATTTTTAAATCTGAGTTTGATAGATTTTTGTTAACCAAAGGTATTAAGGGGCAAAGATAGGTACATGGAGTGAGATCACACATCAGCCATGAGCTCCTTGAATGACAGAACAGGGTTGAGGGGCTAAATGGCCTCCTCCTCTTCCTCTGTCCGACGACAAATATCCTGCGATCACTCTCTGTGTCTTGGTCTCTGTCTCCCTCTTTGTCTCTCTTTCTGTCTGTCAGTCTGTCTCTCTCTCTCTCCTCTCATCTGTGGAAATCCACACACATCAGTCAGCCATTTTAGGTTCATTTTCAGTGGCCATTTTATGTTACCACAACACTGGGACATTTATCGCTGTCTATCCCAAACCATCTCTCTTTGTAGTCTATTTGTGTTCTCCTCACAGCTTATTGTCCCACCTAACCTAGTCTCTCTCTCCTTTGCTCCGTCTCACTCACGCAGTCTCCCCCCATTCTCTCCCCCCCATTTCTCTCTCACCCCATTTCTCTCTTCCGTCCCCCCCCCCTCCCCCCGCATTCTCTCTTTAAGTGTCCTGTTATCACATCCTTTATTATAGATTCGAGCATTTTCCCAATGACTGATGTTAGACGAACAGGTCTTTAGTTCCCCATTTTCTCTCTCCTTCCTTTTGTAAATAGTGGGGTTACATTTGCTACCTTCTAATCTGCCTCTCTCACACTGCCTCTGTCCCTCGCTATCTGTCTTACCCTCCTCACTCTCTCGCTATCTCTCCCTCTCTCTCTCTACCTCTGTCCATGTCTCAATTTGTGCCTCCCTCACACTATCTCTCCCTCTCTCTCTGTCTCTCTCTAGCTCTCTGTCTGCCTCTCTATGTCTGCCTCTCTGTGTCTCCTTCTCTCTCTGTGCCTCTCTCACTCTCTATCTGTCTCTCCCCCAGCTCTCTCTCTCTGTCTCTCCCTCTCTCTCTTTCTCAACCTCTGTCCATGTCTCAATTTGTGCCTCCCTCACACCATCGCTCCCTCTCTCTGTCTCTCTCTATCTCTCTCTCTGCCTCTCTCTCTCTCTCCCTTTCTCCCTCTCGCTTCCTCTGTCCACGTCTCAGTTTGTGTCTCCCCCACACCATCTCTCCCTCCCTCTCTCCCTCCCTCTCTCTCACCCTCTCTCTCTCTCCCTGTCTCTCGCTCTCTCTCTGTCCCTCCATCTGTCTTTCCCTCCCTGACACTCCCTCTCTCTCCTTCTCTCTCTGTCTCACTCTCTGCCCCTCCATATGTCTTTCCCTCGCTGTCTGTCTCTCCCTCTCTCTTTCCATCTGTCTTTCCCTCCCTGTCACACACTCTCTCAATCCTTCCATCTCTGCCTCTCCATCTGTCCTTCCCTCCCTGTCACTCCATCTCTCTCCTTCTCTCTCTGTCTCTCTCTCTCTGTCCCTCCATCTGTCCTTCCCTCCCTGTCACTCCATCTCTCTCCTTGTCTCTGTCTCTCCATCTGTCTTTCCCTTCCTGTCTCTCCCTCTCTCTCCTTCTATCTCGGTCTCTCTCTCTCTCTGTCTCTCCATCTGTCTTTCCCTCCCTGTCACTCCCTCTCTCTCCTTCTATCTCTGTCTCTCGCTCTCTGTCTCTCCATCTGTCCTTCCCTCCCTGTCACTCCATTTCTCTCCTTCTATCTCTGTCTCTCTCTCTCAGTCTTTCCATCTGTCTTTCCCTCCCTGTCACTCCCTCTCTCTCCTTCTATCTCTGTCTCTCTCTCTCAGTCTTTCCATCTGTCTTTCCCTCCCTGTCACTGCCTCTCCCTCCTTCCATCTCTGCCTCTCTCTCTCTCAGTCTTTCCATCTGTCTTTCCCTCCCTGTCACTCCATCTCTCTCCACTCTCTGTCCCTCACTCTGTCCCTCCATCTGTCTTTCCCTCCCTGTCACTCCATCTCTCTCCTTCCATCTCTGTGTGTCTCTCTCTCTGTCCCTCCATCTGTCTTTCCCTCTCTGTCTCACTCTCCCTCCTTCCATCTCTGCCTCTCTCTCTCTCAGTCTTTCCATCTGTCTTTCCCTCCCTGTCACTCCCTCTCTCTCCTTCTATCTCTGTCTCTCGTTCTCTGTCTCTCCATCTGTCCTTCCCTCCCTGTCACTCCATCTCTCTCCTCTCTCTGTCTCTAACTCTGTCTCTCCATCTGTCTTTCCCTCCCTGTCACTCCATCTCTCTCCACTCTCTGTCCCTCACTCTGTCCCTCCATCTGTCTTTCCCTCCCTGTCACTCCATCTCTCTCCTTCCATCTCTGTGTGTCTCTCTCTCTGTCCCTCCATCTGTCTTTCCCTCTCTGTCTCACTCTCCCTCCTTCCATCTCTGCCTCTCTCTCTCTCAGTCTTTCCATCTGTCTTTCCCTCCCTGTCACTCCCTCTCTCTCCTTCTATCTCTGTCTCTCGTTCTCTGTCTCTCCATCTGTCCTTCCCTCCCTGTTACTCCATCTCTCTCCTCTCTCTGTCTCTCACTCTGTCCCTCCATCTGTCTTTCCCTCCCTGTCACTCCATCTCTCTCCTTCCATCTCTGCGTCTCTCTCTCTCTCTGTCTCTCCATCTGCCTTTCCCTCTCTGGTTGACTAACAGGAAGCAGAGAGTGGGGATAAATGAGTGCTATTCTGGTTGGCAATCAGTCACTAGTGGTGTGCCTCAGGGATCGGTGTTGGGACCACAATTATTTACAATTTATATCGATGATTTGGAGTTGGGGACCACGTGTAGGCTGTTAAAGTTTGCAGATGACACTAAGATGAGTGGCAGAGCAAAGTGTGCAGATGACTGTGAAACTTTGCAGAGGAACATAGATACATTGAGTGAGTGGGCAAAGGTCTGGCAGATGGAATACAATGTTAATAAATGTGAAGTTATTCATTTCGGTAGGAGTAACAGTAAAAAGGATTATTACTTGAATGGTAAAAAGTTGCAGCATGCTGCTATGCAGAGGGACCTGGGTGTCCTTGTGCATGAATCGCAAAAGGTTGGTCTGCAGGTACAGCAAGTAATTAGGAAGGCAAATGGAATTTTGTCCTTCATTGCGAAAGGGATTGAGTTTAAAAGCAGAGAGGTTATGTTGCAGCTGTATAAAGGTACTGGTGAGGCCGCATCTGGAGTACTGTGTGCAGTTTTGGTCTCCTTACTTGAGAAAGGATGTACTGGCACTGGAGAGGGTGCAGAGGAGGTTCACTAGGTTGATTCCAGAGTTGAGGGGGTTGGCTTATGAGGAGAGACTGAGTAGATTGGGATTATATTCATTGGAATTCAGAAGAATGAGGGGGGATCTTATAGAAACTGAAATTGAAATATTATAGAAATTGAAATATTCTTCTGTCACTCTCTGTCCCTTGGGCAGTCTGTTTTTGTGTGTGTCTGTGCATGTCGGTCTCTGTGTGTGTGTGCATGTAGGTCTGTGTGTGGGGTTCTGTGTGTGTGTTTGTCTGTGTGTGTGGTTCTCTGTGTGTGGGTGTGTTTCTCTGTGTGTGGGTGTGTGTCTGGCTGTCTGTGTCTATGCCTGTTTCTCTCTCCTCTCTCAGAACCTCAGTAAAACTCCACATACATCAATTTGCTATTTTAATTTGGCTGCTTTTGGTGATACCACAACTGCAGAGGGTGCACTTCCTTCTGCAGGCTGGTAGGAAACCCATATCCCGCTCTTTAACGGCATATTCTGTCTGCTTTGTATACTAAATTGATGAATCCCTAATAATTGATCAAATCTGACATTGATTACTGTTTGAAAGTCTCCAGGTTTACTTTCCTCCCAGGGCTGATTAAAAGTTCGAGTTTACCTCAGTGTTTTGGAAATATCAAACCCTGATCCCACACCCAGTAAAGTATTTTACATGATGGGACGCTGCAAATGTTGTTATACTCAGTGCGCACGGTACCTTCGTGTTGTAATAAGATGTTATAATCTCTATTCAGATAACTCTCATGCCACAGGGGCAAAATTTCACTGGGTCAACATTCTGACCAAACACTAAAACATTACAGAAAGCGAGGCTCACAAATTCAACACAAGTTTCCTTTTCTGTGTCTCGCTGGTCTGTTCTGATTTTCTGTTGGGTGACATCAGCCTAGATTATGTGTTCGGACCTGAACCCACAAACGTATAACTCAGAGGCAGGATTATTACCCACTGAGCTACAGCTGGCTCCAATGTTCCCAGAAAATTTAGTTGTTGTGCACGGCAAGTTTTTTTTGACCCATGTGCAGTCCCTTTAAATTTTTAAGAATCTTCGAAGACGTGTGTTATTTATCACGGAACAGGACCTGCGTGGTACCTTCCAGGCTGCTGCACACAGCTTTGCAGGAACACTGACCGACACTCTCCATCCCAATCTCTTCCTCTCTGGTAATCTCTCCCCATTGCTATCCTTCCCTCTCTCTGTTATTCCCTCTCTATATCTATCCCTGTCTTTCTCACTGTTACTCTCTCCATCTGGATGGAGGAGGTGAAAGAGAGGCATATATAGAGGCAGCTTTACTTGGTATCTAACCCCACACTGTACCTGTCCTGCGAGTGTTTTATGGAACAGAGAGGACAGAGATTTGCTCTGCAGATAACTCCATTCTGTACTTGCTTGGCAGCATTTGAAGGGACAGTTTAGACGGAGCTTTACTCTGTATCCCTGGAATTTTGAAGTGTAAGGGGTGTTTATTTCAGTTTGGTTTTGAGATACAGCAATTATACAGGCCCTTCGGCCCGCCCAGTCTGTGCCGGCCATCAACCACCCATTTTATACTAATCCTTTCAGGCAGTGAGTTCCAGACACCCACCAGCCACTGGGTGAAGAAACTATTGATGTGTTTCGTTCTGTTAAGTTTGATGTCAATGTTTCCCCAGGATGTTGACGCTGGGGGATTCAGCGATGGGATAATGCTTTGAATGCCAAGGGGAGGTGGTTGGATTCTCTCTTGTTGCAGATGGTCATTGCCTGGCACTTGTGTGACGTGAATGTTACTTGTCACTGGTCGGCCCAAACCTGAATGTTGTCCGGGTCTTGGTGCATGTGGCTCTGGATTGCTTCATTATCTGAGGCAAAATACTGTGGATGCTGGAAATCTGGAAAGCATCGAGCTGAATCACTAACTCTGTTTCTCTCTCCACAGATGCTGCTTGACCTGCTCAGTATTTAAAGCACTTTCTGCTGGGATCTCAGCTGAAGATGGCTGGGCCTCGGACACTACCCTGATAAACTCCTGCAGTGATGTCCTGGGACTGAGATGATTGACTTCCAACAACCAAAACCATCTTCCTTTGTGCTCGGTATGATTCCAACCAGTGGAGAGATTTCCCCCGATTCCCACTGACTTCAGTTTTACTCGGGCTCCTCGATGTCACACTCGGTCAAACGCTGCCTTGATGTTAAGGTCAGTCTCTCTTCCCAGTAGCAGACAGGAGTGAATCGTTCCCTTTGACCCGTTGTACACTGAACAAGCTGTGCTTCTTCACAGCCTGACACAGGACTGTACACGGCCGATTAATGTAGCCCATCAAACACTCCCAGAGCAGGTTCAGCACAGCTTAGGAACAGAGTACAGTTCCTTCAACATTCTCTCTCTGTCTCTCCCTCCTGCTATCTCTGACATTAGGAGAGAGACAGAGGGAGAGAGGGTTAGATATGAAGGCAGAGAGAGTGCTGTAGAGAGGGACAAATTTGGAGAGAGAGAGGTTGTTGAGGTGGATGAAAAGGATAATGTAAGATATATTAATTTGATGTAATCCTTCACTGCTGTGGACATAAACATATTGGAGATAGGTATGGAGAGAAAAAAAACATCGGGAGAGGGGGAAATGTAGATGAAGTTGGGGCCCAGGCGGATACTTTTGATGATCCAGAAGGAATAGCCTCCATTTTAAACATCCAGCAAGCTATTCCACTGTGGGAGCCATCACACCCAAACAGACATAGACACACACACACACACACACAGAAATACCCACACAATGATATTGGTTGTTCAAATTTCATGCTGGCTTATTGGTTAATTTTTAAATCTGTGATTGATAGATTCCTGTTAACCAAAGGTATTAAGAGATATGGGGCAAAGGCTGGATATATGGTGTAAGTTACATCACAGATCAGCCAAGATCTCATTTGATGCCGGAACAGGGCTGTGTGGTTGAATTGCATCTTCCTCTTCCAATATCCCCTGTGAAGTATCCTTCTTTCTCTGTTAGTCACCCTGTCAGTCCATGTCTCTCTGTTTCTCTTTTTCTGTCTCTCTCTCTCTCTCTGTCTCTATCGGACAGTGTAGAGTGAGATTCACTCTGTATCCACCCCATGATGTTCCTGCCCTGGGAGTGTGTGATGGGACAGCGCAGAGGCAAATTTACTCTGTGTCAAACCCAACATTGTGCTTGGCTTGGGAATATTTAATGGGACAGTGTAGCTGGAGATTTACTCTGTATCCCTGGAATTTTGAAGGCTCAGGTGTGATTTGATGATTGTTTTCAAGATAATAAGGGAAACTGATAGGGTGGACAGAGAGTAACAATTCCCACTGGCTGCAGAGTCTAGAACATGGGGGCATAGTCTAAAAATATAAACCTAGTCTAAAAACTTTTCAGGAGTGAAATGAAGAAACACTTCAACACACCAGGTGTGGTATCAGTTTGAAACTCTCTTCCACAATCAGCAATTGATGCTGAGACACTTGTTAATTTTTAAATCTGAGTTTGATAGATTTTTGTCAACCAAAGGTATTAAGGGGCAAAGATAGGTACATGGAGTTAGATCACACATCAGCCATGAGCTCATTGAATGACAGAACAGGGTTGAGGGGCCAAATGGCCTCCTCCTCTTCCTCTGTCCTCCGACAAATATCCTGCTATCACTCTCTGTGTCTTGGTCCCTGTCTCCCTCTTTGTCTCTCTTTCTGTCTGTCTGTCTGTCTGTCTCTCTCTCTCCTCTCATCTGTGGAAATCCACACACATCAGTCAGCCATTTTAGGTTCATTTTCAGTGGCCATTTTATGTCACCACAACACTGGGACATTTATCGCTGTCTATCCCAAACCATCTCTCTTTGTAGTCTATTTGTGTTCTCCTCACAGCTTATTGTCCCACCTAACCTAGTCTCTCTCTCCTTTGCTCCGTCTCACTCACACACTCTCCCCCCTCTCTCTCCCCCCCATTTCTCTCTCCCCCCATTTCTCTCTTCCCCCCCCCCTCCCCCCGCAATCTCTCTTTAAGTGTCCTGTTATCACATCCTTTATTATAGATTCGAGCATTTTTCCTATGACTGATGTTAGACGAACAGGTCTTTAGTTCCCCATTTTCTCTCTCCTTCCTTTTGTAAATAGTGGGGTTACATTTGCTACCTTCTAATCTGCCTCTCTCACACTGCCTCTGTCCCTCGCTATCTGTCTTACCCCCTCTCTCTCTCGCTATCTATCCCTCTCTGTCTTTTTCTCTCTCTCGCTCTATCTCTCCCTCTCTCTCTCTACCTCTGTCCATGTCTCAATTTGTGCCTCCCTCACACCATCTCTCCCTCTCTCTCTGTCTCTCTCTAGCTCTCTGTCTGCCTCTCTATGTCTGCCTCACTGTGTCTCCTTCTCTCTCTGTGCCTCTCTCACTCTCTATCTGTCTCTCCCCCAGCTCTCTCTCTCTGTCTCTCCCTCTCTCTCTTTCTCAACCTCTGTCCATGTCTCAATTTGTGCCTCCCTCACACCATCGCTCCCTCTCTGTCTGTCTCTATCTCTCTCTCTGCCTCTCTCTCTCTGCCTCTCTCTCTTCAGCCTCTCCCTCTCTAGCTCTCCCTCTCTCTCGCTGCCTCTGTCCACGTCTCAGTTTGTGTCTCCCCCACACTATCTCTCCCTCCCACTCTCCCTCCCTCTCTCCCTCCCTCTCTCCCTCCCTCTCTCACTCCCTCTCTCCCTCCCTCTCTCCCTCCCTCTCTCTCTCTCATTCTCCCTCTCTCCCTCCCTCTCTCCCTCCCTCTCTCCCTCCCTCTCTCACTCCCTCTCTCCCTCTCTCACTCCCTCACTCTCTCCCTCCCTCTCTCTCTCTTTCTCTATCTCAGAGTTACAGCTCAGATGATTAACCTCTTTATCCATGTGTTATGAACACGGGACTTTGTCTCTCTCCCATTTTCTAGGATGTTGCCAGGACTGGAGAATTGTAGCTATGAGGATAGGCAGGGGTTGTTGTCCTTGGAAAAGCGAAGGCCGAGGGGAGATCTGATTGAAATGTACAAAATGTTGAGGGTCCTGGATGGAGTGGAGGTGAAGGGCAGAGAACCATAGCAGAAAGGTCAGTGACGAGGGGGCATAGATTTAAAGTGATTGGCAGAAAAATTAGAGGGGAGTTGAGGAAAATCTTTTTCACCCAGAGGGTCGCGATGGTCTGGAACTCACTGCCTGAAAGGGTAGTTGAGGCAGAGACCCTCAACTCATTCAGAAGGAGTCTGGATAGGCACCTCAAGTGCGGTAAGCTGCAGAGCTCAGACCAAATGCTGGAAGGTGGGATTAGAATAGGTTGATCGTTTTCGGCTGGCACAGAGAGGATGGGCCAAGTGGCCGCTTTCTGTGCCTTAAAATTTCTATGTTGCCCTCGCCAACTCTATTTTTCCCTCTGTTACCCTCTGAATCCCAGTCTCTCCCTCTCTGTTACTCTCTGAATCCCAGTCTCTCCCTCTCTGTTACCCTCTGAATCCCAGTCTCTCCCTCTCTGTTACCCTCTGAATCCCAGACTCTCCCTCTCTGTTACCCTCTGAATTCCAGTCTCTCCCTCTCTGTTACCCTCTGAATCCCAGTCTCTCGCTCTCTGTTACCCTCTGAATTCCAGTCTCTCCCTCTCTGTTACCCTCTGAATCCCAGTCTCTCGCTCTCTGTTACCCTCTGAATCCCAGTCTCTCCCTCTCTGTTACCCTCTGAATCCCAGTCTCTCCCTCTCCGTTACCCTCTGAATCCCATTCTCTCCCCCTCTGTTACTCTCTGAATCCCAGTCTCTCCCTCCATGTTTCCCTCTGAATCCCAGAATCTCCCTCTCTGTTACCCTGTGAATCCCAGTCTCTCCCTCTCTCTTACCCTCTGAGTCCCAGACTCTCCCTCTCTGTTACCCTGTGAATCCCAGACTCTCCCTCTCTGTTACCGTCTGAATCCCAGTCTCTCCCTCTCTGTTTCCCTCTGAATCCCAGACTCTCCCTCTCTGTTACCCTCTGAATCCCAGACTCTCCCTCTCTGTTACCGTCTGAATCCCAGTCTCTCCCTCTCTGTTTCCGTCTGAATCCCAGTCTCTCCCTCTCTCTTACCCTCTGAGTCCCAGTCTCTCCCTCTCATTTACCCTCTGAGTCCCAGTCTCTCCCTCTCCGTTACCCTCTGAGTCCCAGTCTCTCCCTCTCCGTTACCCTCTGAATCCCAGTCTCTCCCTCTCTGTTACCTGACCAGAGCTTTATAAATGTTCAGCGCACCCTCTCGGCTTTAGTACTCACTGTATACAGTGTAAATTGTGGTATTCCCCAGGGGTTTTGATTAGGACCACTGATCTTATTGATATATGAATGACTTAGACTGGGGTAAACAGGGCATAACTTCAACATTGTGCCATCTGCAATGTAAGAAACAGTGAAGGGAATAGGAGTAGACTTCAGGAGGATAGAGGCAGTCTGGTGAAATGGTCAGACACATAGCAGGTTAACTTCAATGCTGAGAAATGTAAAATGATGCATTTTGGAAGGAAGACTGAGGAGAAGCGATATAAACTAAATGGTACAATGTTAAAATGGGTGCAGGGACAGAGAGATCTGGGATTTCATTTGTGTCACTTTTTACATCTAAAAGATTCAATTTGGGGCTTGCAATCTCTAAGTTGAATTTAGCTTCATCCTGAAAAGTGTTCGCAAACGTGTTGGGAAATG